>NW_027493202.1:0-284071 GCF_021521415.1 Bidens hawaiensis
TAGCGCATGTACTCAGAGCACATAATGTTCTTATCTCTAGACACTGTGACCCGTGTTCCTAAGTGCGTGTGTGATTTTTCTTTTGAAAATATTCTTTGAAAAATTTTTCATGCGATTCCCCAAAGGTTATAGTCTAGGTTAAAACTTCTTTTCCTAGTTCGCTATAACCAGTGCTCTGATACCAATCTGTCACACCCGGCCCTGAGCGGCGGAAACAGCCGGGCGCGCTGCGAGTGGGGATTGATAATTAAGCACGGGCCATTGCAAACATTCAAAGATTTTCATTGCGTAAGAAATGTTTAATACATTACATTGTTTAAAAGTTACATAAAAACATCCAAGTATAAAACTGAAGATTTCCTCGCCATATCCCCTTGCGCGGCGGGTAACCGTGCGCATCGAGGGGATAAAACCAAAATCTTCCAAAAAGCTTGTTTTAGATGTTCAGCGTGTGGTGCTCTAAGTGTGACTCCATGCGCTACCTAGTTATTTCCTGAAAGACACGTAAAAACATTTGAATCAGTATAAACTGAGTGAGTTCACAAGTTTTAGTAACTTGATAAATCGTATTGCATCATAATCATTCTGAAACATAATTCTGTTAGCCTCATTAAAACACATGCTTGGTAAAACATAGCTCTATCAATATATTCTGGTAAAATCGTTCCGCGGGTTACGCGCGAACATTTCTGGGAACTGTGCTCGTCTATGCAAAGTGGCGCTGCCACTACGAGCTAAACATAAGTAATACCGTCCCGCGGGTTACGCGCGAACGTTTCAGGAAAATGTGCTCGTCCATGCAAAGTGGCGCTGCCACTACGAGCTAAAACAATGTAATATCGTCCCGCGGGTTACGCGCGGACACTTCTGGAAAATGTGCTCGTCCATGCAAAGTGGCGCTGCCACTACGAGCTAAAACAATGTAATATCGTCCCGCGGGTTACGCGCGGACACTTCTGAAAAACCGTGCTCGTCTATGCAAAGTGGCGCTGCCACTACGAGCTAAAATAACATATTACCGTCCCGCGGGTTACGCGCGGACGTTGTGCCGGAAAACAAGGCGCTCGTCCATGCAAAGAGGCGCGACCCCTACGAGCGGGCTCAAACCCATAGTACTGCCCCATGACCATACTAGGCACTCGTCCATGCAAAGAGGTGCGACCCCTACGAGTGGGTGGATCAAACCAGCAGTCCCTACCCTTAGAGTTCCAATGGTAAAGTGATCACTTACTCGAGTTCTAGCGCACATACATCGAAAACCTTAGATAACCATTCGCATTGCTCATCATGAAACATAACTTAAACACAAAATCGCTTGCATAGCTTGTAAGTATACCATGATAAATCATTATTTAAGTACGTGTCCCTCGCCCCGAAAACAGTTTAAAAACAGTGAAAACAGTGAAAATAGGGGCTGTGAGACTCACCTGTGGTTCTTGTTATGGAATTAATCGAGATTCGGGTTTTCTTGGTGTTGGCCTCGGAATCGAAGGTCTAGAATACGATTAAATAACAAATATGTATATTAAGATCAAGATATATGGGTCGGAAAGTAGATCTCAAGGTTATAATCTCGGCTTACCTTGTAACAGGAACGGAATTGAAAATCAAAATAGATGCTTGGGAGATGATTCAGGGCAGATTTGCAGTTTTAAGAGAGAAGTTTGAAGTGTGTTGAGTGATAATTTTAGGTTACATATTTATAGGCAAATTCAATGGAACACAATCCCTTGATTTAGGGGATTGTAATCTTTTCATATCTAGGTGTGATGATGATAAAGTATGGAAAGTATTATTATTTATTCAAAAGTGGAGGAGTGGGTGAAAGATTCTGATTTTTGCAGGACATGCAGGTCTGTGGTTGGTGAAAGTAGGGTGGCTGATAGTTGACTGTTCATGCTACAGTGTGCTTTTGCCAGTGCACAGTAAAAAGTAGAAATTTTCTGAAACACGTTACTGTTTTCTTTTGGGCGGGAACAATTTCCGTAAATCTGAACATTTTGACTAAGTGTTCTGCGCGTATAACTTGGTGCGCATAGCTTTCTGCGTGTAGAACATTTCTTTGCTGCGGGTAGGTGCGTAACCTTCTCGCAGTTAGGGACATTTGAGTTTCATTTGTAGATTCTCCAGGTGGTCTTGGTATTTCAACATAGTGATCAGTCATGTTGAAGTCAATTCCATCCTGGAGCTTCAGACAAACTAGCTCTCAATGTTCCCGCCATGCGGGGAGGTTAGTTCCCTTCCGCACGCGCATAAACGATTTAGGGTGCACCCGCCTTAGCATCATGCGTGACGGTCAACCCATTAGACAACGTTAAGTTACATGAAAACATAAAGCCAAAACATTCACGCATGGCGCATATAACATATGCCCACGCTGGTTCTTAACATGGTGCGCTCGCGCATGGCGCATATAACATGCACGCGCTGACTAACATGGCGCGCTCGCGCAGGGCAAACAAATGCCCGCGCTGATTCTAACATATGCTCGCGCCGGGCGCACATAATGTGCCCGCGCTGATTCTTAACATAGCGCGCATAATATTTACAATCACCTAATTATTAGGTTGATTACTTAGTTTAAGGGATTGGGGAATTTACCGGGTGTCACATGTGTCGAATGAGAGAATGACACTTGAAAACGTAAATTTTGTGGAGGAATTAAAGCACAATCTGCTGAGTGTGTCGCAGATCTGTGATAAAGAATACACTGTCCATTTCACTAAGAATGAAGCGATTGTATTGAAGCCTGGTTTTCATATACCAGAAGAATGGATAGTAATGAAAGCTCCACGTGAAACGAATACATATGTGATGGATATGAGGTCTACTGAAATGGCCACCGGAGAATCCTGTTTAATGACGAAGGCAAGCGAATCAGAATCAGAATTATGGCACAGGAGAATGGGACATATTCATCTTCGTAAGATGAACTTCATTGTCAAAAATGGGCTTGTGATGGGCGTTCCCTTAAAGAGTTTTAACTTTGAAGATAAATGCATAGCGTGCAAGAAGGGAAAACAACACAAGAAAAGCCATCTCACCAAGACAATCAACTCAATTGCTGGTACTCTAGAACTACTTCATATGGATCTCTTCGGTCCGGTGAATGTACAAAGTCTTGGTGGTACTTCTTACTGCTTGGTGATAACTGATGATTACTCGCGATACTCGTGGGTATATTTTCTGAAAACGAAAGACGAGACGACTCAGATGGTGAAGAATCTGATTACAAAAGTCGAGAACGTCATGAGTAAATCAGTTAAATTCATCAGAAGCGACAATGGGACAGAGTTCAAGAACTTTGAGATGGAAATCTTTTGTCTTCAGAAGGGTATTGAGCATCAATACAGCGCTCCGTATACTCCACAACAGAACGGAGTAGCTGAAAGGAAGAACCGAACGTTGATTGAAGGAGCCAGAACTATGCTGGCAGACTCAAAGCTTCCTGTGATGTTCTGGGCTGAAGCAGTTGCTACAGCCTGCTATGTTCTGAATCGGGTGTTAACCGTTAAGAGACTTGGAAAAACTTGTTACGAGCTTATGCACGGAAGGAAGCCCAACTTGTGCGGTCTTGAACCTTTTGGGTCTCCTTGTTCGATTTTGAAGACTAACTCGAAATTTGGTGAAGTGGCCGATGAGGGAATCCTAGTCGGTTATGTTGTTGGGACTCCCAACAGACGGGTCTTCAATACGTCGACTTGCAAGGTGGAGGTGGTTTGTAACACCGACATTACTAGTTACCAACCGCCAAAACCAAGCAATGGACCTGCTGAGCTGTTTGACTATGTTAAACTTTTTAAGTCGTTTAACGTACCTAATTTGGAAATTTCTGAAGAAGACGAAAGAGCTGTGACGAAGATGATACTTGATGAGGAAGAGAATATATTGCAACATCAGATTTTTGAGAAATCTCAACCTTCCACATCAAACACGATCGATACCCCTGCGGCCTCAACTGAAGATGAATTTATTAATCCTTTTCACTCTCAGCCAGAAACAACCATAGATGAGATCTCTTCGAACTTGGAAGACAATTTACATGTCAGTGCTGTACCGACCACGAGAATTCACAAAGATCACCCATTGGAGAACGTTATAGGTGATGTGTCCTCGAGTGTACAAACCAGAAGTAGCCTGAATGAGCACACCTGTGTTTATACAAGCATAAAAGAAACGGGTATAATAAATGAATGTTTGTACTCCTGCTTTATAAGCCAAATTGAACCAAAGAATTATCAAATGGCTTTAAAGGACAGCTCGTGGGTCGAAGCCATGCAAGAAGAGTTGGCTCAGTTCGAGAAAATGGAAGTTTGGACCTTGGTTGAAAAACCAAAGAATGTGCATGCTATAGGCACGAAATGGGTGTTCAAGTGCAAGAGAGATGATAAGGGGATTATCGTGAGAAATAAGGCGAGGCTGGTTGTTAAAGGTTTTAATCAGCAAGAGGGTATTGATTACAATGAGGTGTTCGCTCCTGTTGCCCGGTTAGAAGCGATTAGATTGTTTTTGGCGTTTGCTGCATCTAAAAAGATGAAGGTGTTTCAGTTGGATGTGAAGAGCGCGTTTCTTAACGGGAAAGTTGATGAGGTTGTGTTTGTTGAGCAACCTCCGGGTTTTCCTGACCCAGACTTTCCGGATCACGTATACAGGTTGAGCAAGGCGTTATATGGGTTACATCAGGCACCTCGTGCCTGGTATTCAACGTTATCGGACTACTTGCTGGAAAATGGTTTTGAAAGGGGATTGATTGACAGTACGCTGTTTGTGAAGAGAGAAGGATGTGACTTCTTACTGGTTCAAGTCTACGTGGATGATATCATTTTTGCTGCATCAAGAGTATCCATGTGTCAGGATTTTGAGGCTGTCATGAAGAAACGATTCGAGATGAGTGCTATGGGTGAACTAACCTTCTTTCTAGGATTGCAGGTTGATCAGAAGAAGGATGGGATGTTCATTCATCAAACAAAGTATGTTCATGATGTGCTGAAGAGATTCAAGATGGAGGACAGTTCTCCATATGACACCCCAATCTGCGTCAATCACAAATTGGGCGCTGAATCAGATGGTGACGCAGATGTGGACCCTACTCTGTATCGGGCGATAATAGGTTCATTAATGTATTTAACTGCTTCTAGGCCCGATATAATGTTTTCTGTTTGTCTTTGTGCTCGTTTTCAGGCAAACCCAAAGGAATCTCACATGAAAGGTGTGAAGAGGATTTTGCGGTATCTTAAGGGCAAGCCGAAACTAGGGTTGTGGTACCCAAAGGGGGGAGACGTTGAACTGGTGGCGTATACAGATTCTGATTATGGTGGCTGTAATCAGAGTCGGAAGTCAACAACAGGAGGCTGTCAGTTTCTTGGAGGAAGATTAGTTTCCTGGCAGTGCAAGAAACAGACATCAGTTGCAATTTCAACATGCGAAGCTGAATACATGGCAGCATCCAACTGCTGCTCTCAGGTTTTGTGGATTCAGCAACAATTGCGCGACTGTGGTCTGAATTTCTTACTTACTCCTATTTTAATTGATAACACTGCCGCCATCTCAGTAATTAACAATCCCGTGAAGCACAGTAAAACTAAGCATATTGACATTCGTCATCACTTCATACGGGATTGTGCTGAGAAGAAACTGATCAAGATCGAAAAAGTTGATACACTTGAAAATTTTGCTGACTTGTTTACAAAAGCGTTTGATAAATCCAGATTTCAAAACCTAATTGAGCTAAACGGGATGATCAATCCCGAGTAACCATGTCTTTGATTTAAAAAAAAAAAAAAAAAAAAAAAAAAAAAAAACATGGGTCATTTTTGCTTAAAATTAGTCGGTTACCTCAGTTTGATGGACATATCCTAGGATATGTTTTGGTCCTCGTTTCAACTTAGAGAATGAGGATAGCCATTAACCGGAAGACTGAAAGTGACCGGTGCAGCTATGACGTGTGTTCTTTCAGTTGCTGAAAATTAGTCGGTCATACTTAGTAAGAAGGGACACATACTTGTATGTGGTCGGTCCAGTTGATCCATTGGATCTTCAGGATAGCCGTTTACCTGACGACTTTGACGTGATTGGGGCGATTGAATTTAAAGTTTTTTTTTTTAAGGGAAATGAAATTAATTTTCAAGTCTGTTACTTCGTATGAAGTTCTATGCTGTGTTTAACAGAAAATTGATCCAACCTTGGAAAATGATATATATACTGATCGTGTGTGCTTAACTAGTGAAGTTATTAGGCTTAAAAGGCTTTAGAACAGTCATTGTATGTCGTGGTAATTTTTATGGTGCGTAAAAGTGTATGTGATACTAACTTAAACTACTCGAATTTACGTGGAAACTCCTTAAGAGTTTTGAATGTCTTCACACATATCTTTCCGAATGATAGGCAGAAAAGCGACTACCCAGTCATACACGAGCCCCTGAGTGATCTGATTCCCGTGAAGAAAGCATTTCAAGACACTGCAGTGATCCAGATTCGGGACTTGCAGTAGTTTAATACTCCGAAGTCAATAAGAATGTTTGGTTAAAAAAAAAAAAAAAAAAAAAAAAAAAAAAAAAAAAATGTATATTTTTAGTACTTATGAGACATAGTAACAATCAAGACTTCTCATGTCTGGAGTAAGAAGAGAACGGGAAGCAGTCAACGAGTATATACAAGTTAATCAGACACTATGGGTCGAAGTCAATTCGGGGTGACTTGGGTATAGCCAAATACGCTTTGAGAATAGATAGAAGACACCATTATCTCTGAGATGTTGCCAACTTAAATTTTGAGCTTAACTGAACCTTAATCCGTATCACAGAAACGATGAAAACCATTTAAGTTATTTACATGCTTACAACCTGTTTCTCTATGTCATAATACAGCCAAACACGGATCTAAGTGACAGTCACATCGTTAGTATGATTCCTGTTAGGATCTTTTCTAAAACGTAGTGGTCCCTGACTAGACTGAAATTTGATCCCTTATTTCGTTAAAATTTTTCTAAAATTTTTTTTAGTTTTTGTAGTTATATTATTTTATTGTTGGTTACTGGGTCTTGATCATATTTGTTTAACTCTTTTTGGTAATTTCTAAGGTTAAATTCAGGATTATTCAAACTTAAAGGGCTGATTTTGAAAATTACGGGCGAAGTTGTTGAATTCAGCGAAGTTGTGCTTAACTTCGCCTTGGCGAAGTTAAGCGTAACTTCGCCTGAACCAACTCTGCCCTATATAAGGGATTGTAAACAGTAAACTGTATACTTTTTCTCGATTTACCGGCGAACTTGTTCTCAAAACCAATACATCCGGATCTTGTTATTCACTTTCGATTTCGATCTTGTGTTCCTTGTTTCTACTATACTAGTGGTATGTGTCGTCAATAACATCCTATCTTTCTCGTTATAGTTTTACCCGGTTCGAGACCTCGGGTCGTCGAACCTTAGAAACCAAGTTTTCCGACCTCACGTTACGTGTTCATGGACGACCTTTTCGTCCTAACACCATTGAAATATGTTGGACTTCATTGTTGGATCGTTAAATCGGTCCGAAACATCGGATAAACCTTGTTTGAATCTGAACAGTCGCCGTTTCAGATTCAGGCGAAGTTAAGGTTTACGCGAAGTTATTCTCAACTTCGCCAGTGGCTTAAGTTCGCCTTCAGCGAAGTTATCCACAACTTCGCTTGAAGCTTAATTTCGCCTATGGCGAAGTTATCCATAACTTCGCCTTGAACATAACTTCGCCTATTTCAAATTTTTTATAAGTTTATAGACGAACTTACAGATGAAGCGAAGTTGTTCCCAACTTCGCCTCAACTTTAAATTCACCTGTACATCACAACTTCGCATATGGTTCACAGCGAACTTGTGAGATGATTATATGGTCTCTAACTTGATTTGTTTTGTGCAGATATGGCTGCTGTTGGAGGTGCTGGAGGTGATGATGGTGATGAGCAACGACAATTCTTCCCAGCTCATAACCAATACATCACTTTGGATCCAGACGCACGAGGCGTTGAAGACTATAGGGAGATTATCACATTTCTCCAACGATCACGAGTTTTTCACGCGATCACTAATACACTACCCATATCTCTGCCCAACATTCAAGATTTCTGGCAGACGGTGTATTATGATTGCAGACCTGAGCCTCCAGTGATGCGAGCAACTGTCAATGGTCAAGACATACAGTTTTCCTCGGAAGACATACGGTTGGCTCTGCAGTTCGGTGATGAAACGAGAGACGACCCAACGGAATTCGTAGCTCCTTTCCGTGACGGAGCTTACTTAAGGATGGGTTATTCGGGTCCGCTGGGGGACTCGCAGAGGAGGAAAGGCTTTCTGCTGGATCAATGGCGCTTTTTGATGCATGTGTTGATAGTATGCATGTCCGGCAGAAAGGCAGGAACAGATGGGATGGGTGCGACGATGCAATCGGCTATGATTGCGCTGACTTACAACCGCAGATATTCGTTTAGTCAGCTAATCTTTTACGAGATTGATTGTCAGAGACGGGCGACGGCGCGCGAGCGTTTTATTATGTATCCTCGGTTCCTACAAATGATTATCAATCATGTCGCTCCGTCTGTACCGCAAAGACGCCCTATCAGATACGTTGAGTGCGTAACAAAACGTATCTTTGCTCAGTGCAGAACGTCGAGCACTCGAAGCAACCCTGAGCGGCGTCCCAGGCATACTCCACTTTTCGGGTATCTCATTTACCCGGAGTATGTTCCTGCAGGAGGGGACGAGTTCAGGGATCCGCAACCACATCAGGCGGCAGCACCTCATGCTGTATCAGCTGCGCCTGTTGTATCTTCTGCTGCTGTGCCAGCTACTATATCTCAGGCTGTGTCCACTGCTGAAAACGTTGATCTAGATGCTGCTTTTAGTGGACATGGTTTGTTTGATATGGATGTCTCGGGTCCTCAGTTTATGGATGTTACCAGAGCAGCTACTTCGGTAGCTGACTCTGATCTAGACGAGACGTTTGCTGAGGCAAGAAGGCTTATGGTGTCTCGTGAACGGACTACGGGAAAGAGGCCGAGAACTGTGGGGGAGGATGAGGATGAAGTGGATGAAGAGGAGGCAGTACAGATTGTGCTAAGACGCTCAAGAAGAGAACAGAGAGGGATAGGTTCGGGAGCTGGAGAATCTTCAAGACTAGTACGTTTTGCTCCACCTGCCTTATCTGGTATGTCTCTTATTCCTACTACTGCACAAGTTTCAGCGATCGAGACGTCGGCACCAACAATTGTGTCCCTACCACCTCAACCGCTTAATCCACCGGTGGTAGTTGCACGGTTTGTGGAGTCGACAATCACCTCTACTGCAGGGTTACCAAGTGTACCACCTGCGGTCACTTCTGCTGATGTTCCACCAACTCCATTGCCTACTTCAGATACCGAGAGGATTCTTTCGCTAGAGCGGATTGTTGCTGAACAGTCAAAGACTATTGACCGCCTAGTGGAATCCAATCGACTACAAGCTGCCCTCCTGGTAGAACATGGACGAATAATAGATGCCTTCAAGGATTACTTGGCATCTCAGGGGGAGAAGTCGTGTAGGGGCGATGAGTTGAGAACGAAAAGACGAGAAGATCATGACGATGATCCCAATGCACCTTCAGGTGCAGGTGATGAGCTGCCAAGAACCTCTCAGGCTCTTGGAGCTTCCACAACTGAGGGGGAGTCTACAAATGCAGCTGGTGATGATGTTGTAGTTGTGGATGACGACGCTGATGTTGAAGACGTTATTGATGCGTTGAAGGAGTTGGATGAGGAGGAGGACGATGAGTTGATGGATGATGATGACGTGTTGCCTATGGATGAGATTGAGAGGATTGGAGAACAGATTAATGTGGAAGATGTGTTAGAAGAAGGTGAGATTGTAGATGAGTCAGTGGAACATGAGATTCCAGCTGTTGAGAGATCAGAATTGGGGGATGAGAGTGTGATAGAAGATACAGTATGGGAGGAGCAGCCGAACTGGAAAGAAGGCTGTGCTCAGTGGTTTGTTAAAACCAAGAAGCCTGCAGTGCCAACGATGTTCAGAAAGACTTATAATATAAAGGGCTATGCAGAGTCAAAGAAAGGAATCATATGCTGGTTGTACGACAAAGAGCTGAAACTATTTGTGATCAAACGGTACGACGGCATTCAGTACTTTAAGAGATTGTTGAGATCTCTGAATTCCTTACCAGAATGTGAGGTGAGAGATTTAGCGAGATTGGGGCTGATCAATAGAAGTAATGATGATATGGCAAGAATCATTGGGAAGATCGTCTGGAAAGAAGCCATTAAAGACAAAAAGTTTGAACTCCTAAAGCCTCAAAAAGGAAAGTTGATAGAAGACAAAGATCGTGGAATGAGGGCTGACGGCAAACCTTGGATGGTAATGAAGTATAAACCAGTCCGTCATTTGAAAGAAGTACCGATGAAAGTTATGCCCAAGAACGTCCTAAAAGATTTAAAATGGTGGTACGTGGATTGTGAGACAGCTGAGGCGGTAATGGAAGATGAGGATGAACAAGAAGTACTTCGGGTGTACGACCCGATGCATCTTGTTAATCTATCGAAGGATGATTTGAAAGTGCTCAACGAGAAGAAGATCTTCTACATTCCTGCTTGGAAGGATCAAGCTAGGAAATATCAAAGGGTAGTGTCGGTATGTGTGAGAGAAGGGGCGCACGCGTAGAGGTAAAGATTACAAGACTCAAGATTTGAAGATCAAGATATGAAGCTACTGCCAAGGGGGAGTCTGTTGGTACATGTATGTCAGTAGTTCATAGTCTAGCATTTGTAATCGAGTCTGTAATGTAATTATGTTTTGTTTATGTTTGTTTTGTAATGCGCGAAGTTGTCAACAAGTTCGCTATGGCGAACTTGTTGAATCAGCGAAGTTATGGACAACTTCGCCTGTGGCGAAGTTGTCGTGTTTATATACTGTTTCAGACGAAACAGTTTGATGTTGCTCGTTTAGGGTTTTCGTTTCAGTTTTCAGTAACCGAGTTACGTGTCATAGTCTGTAACGGTGACCTCGGGTCACGTGTTTGTTATCAATATAACGTGGTTGGTTTATTGCTTGTGTGTTCGATCTCTACATACTCTACACTCGTATCTACCTACGCAGGGATTCCGCACCTGCGTTGTTAGAGACATCCCGTGTACGATCCGTCCAGGAACCTACAGCAGTGTTGCTTCCAATAACGCTCTCATCTCGCAAGACAACTTTTCTATGTTTTAATCTTCTCAGGGTCAGTACACTCAGCCACAACAGTCTCAGAATAACTTCTCAATGTTTAAGTCTGCTCAAGGTCAATTCACTCAGGCACCACCACAGCCAACTCCCGTGTTCTTTCCTCAACATGTTCAACAACCTGCTGTTGGTACATAAATGTCAGTAGTTCATAGTCTAGCGTTTGTAATCGAGTCTGTAATGTAATTATGTTTAAGTTTATGTTTATGTATGTAAGCGATGTTATCAGCAAGTTCACTTAGGCGAACTTGTTGAACAAGCGAAGTTGTTGACAAGTTCGCCTAGGCGAACTTGTTCAACGAGCGAAGTTACAGACAACTTCGCCTGAGGCGAAGTTGTCGTGTATTTAAGTAACCTACGGGTTTATGAGAAAAGAGTTGGTCAGTTAGTGTTTTGGTTATTCACGTGTAATCTAGTAGTTCAGTGAACGTGTCGAGAGTCTGTAATAGACGTGTTACAAGTTATATTACATAACGTGTTCGTTTGTATCGTGTGTGATTGTTATTCGTATTCTACGTTCGTAACTACCTACGCAGGGATTCCGCACCTGCGTAGATAGCGATATCCCGTGTAAGATCCGTCCTGGAACCTACAATTGGTATCAGAGCTTTAGGCTCGATTGTGTGGTTCGGGATTTCACGCGGGTGTAGAAAACGTCTTGTTTGACCTATTCGCGGGACGCGTTTTCGTTGATATTGTGTTATACTCACCTTATACAGTCTTATTCAAGCCGTTACACCGACCGGAAACTGCAAAATCGTCGAAAACAGATCTGAATATTTTCAGTGTTCTTCGGGCGAAGTTGTTGTTCTTCAGGCGAAGTTGCCGTCACTGGAAGTAGGGTTACGGCGATGATATAAGGTTGAGCGAAGTTATCCACAACTTCGCCTACCTCATAAGTTCGCCTAAGCGAAGTTATCCTCAACTTCGCTTACCTCCTAAGTTCGCTTATCTTAAGCGAAGTTATTCTCAACTTCGCCAAGTCACACGATTTTAAGGATTTTCCAGCGAAGTTAACACTTAAGCGAAGTTATCCTTAACTTCGCCTATAGTACTGTTTGGAAGAATTTTTGTTTTTTTTTTCAGGTTTTTCGCGTTTTCGAGAAGATGTCGTCAATTAACATCTCAGAGTTAGTCAAAATGGAAGTTGAAGCGGGGGTCGGCTACTAAGGCCCCAAGGTTGATAAAAGGAACCGACTTTGTGGCTTGGAAGGATAGGTTCATTCAGTATATTAAATACCAGGATGCAAAGATGTGGGTGTGCATCCAGGATGGATATATTCCACCGACAATGGAATACGAAGGTCGGGATGTGATAAAGAAGTACAGCAAGATGGAGGAAGAAGAGAAGAAGATGTATGAGGCCGAGAGCAAGGCCCATGCTGCAATTACTATGGCTCTTCCTCAAGAGATTCTCCATACATTCCGGAAGTACACTTCTGCACGAGAGCTTTGGGATGCTCTTGAGAATAGATTCGAAGGGAACGTGGGTATTCGTGCCTCGAAGATTAAGCTGTTAAAGACCCAGTTCTCAGTCTTCAAATATTTGAAGAACGAATCGCTCGATGATATTATCACCCGATATTATCATCTAATGACAGAGCTGAACAACTATTCTATTGCTTACAGAGAGGAGGAAATAGTTGAGAAGCTTCTCGATGCTCTCCCACCAAAGTGGGAAATGTACACTGTTCTAATGAGGGAAGACAAAGACTTTCCTAATTATGACTTGGAGACAGCAGTAAACAAGCTCAGAACCTTTGAGCTTAATATGGTTCGTAAAGAGACACCAACGGATCAGGTTCAAGACCCTGGTATGTATGGTGCCAAAGTTAACTCAGGCTCAAGTTCGAAGTCTGAATCTGCTGCTTACTACTCCAAAGGAGAGTCAGGTTCTAACTCTTCTCATGAAGGAAATGTGTCAGTAAACATGAACGGTGATGTTTGTTTTGTTGCTGGAGGATCAAGTGCTTCGAAACCTCAAGCATCCAAGAGTAGTTTCTCTCCCAGTGCTTCAAGCAATAACTACACTAAGATGCCAATGAGTGTCAAATCTGCTGAAGAGCAGTTTGCACTCTATGCATCTTTTATTGCTTCTTACGAGAACTACATACAAGGGAAGATTGTGGACCCTGCTGCTTTGGAAGAAGACTATGACCAGATCGATCCTGATGATCTGGAGGAGATGGATCTGCAGTGGCAGATGGCGATGATAGTCAGAAGAGTGAAGCGTTTCATGAAGAAGACTGGCAGAAAGTTCGTAGGTGGATAGCCAGGATTTGATAAGTCAAGGGTGAGGTGTTACAATTGTCAACGAAATGGACACTTTGCAAAGGAGTGCACTAATGCACGTGTAGAACGTAGTCAGGGGAGGACTACACAGCAAAGTGGAAATAACAATGGGGATAATGCCATGATGTCTGATGCTGGTGAATACAACTGGAACATGTTCTCTGGAGAACTCTTTGAGCAGGCACACATGGCGAAGGTTGCAGCTGAAGAATGTATGAAAGCTGCTGAAAATGAAAAAGCTTTCATGGCTAATGACCAGAACTCCGAGGTATGTACTAAACCTATCTGTACTAAATGTGAGAACTTGTCTGAACAGCTTGCTACAATTACTGATCAATATGTTAAGTTGGATGCCGAATTTAAAACCTTAAAAGAAGATCATCACTTCACAAAGACAAGAGAAAATAATTATAAAATAAAAATTAAAGCTTGTGAAAAAGACGTTAAAAGTTTAAAAACAAAATTAGCTGAGAAAATTGATGTGATCGATTTAAGCTACGAGGTTTTAGAAGAGAAAACCAAGTTAATCGCTGAGAAAGAAAAACAGATTGCTGATCACCAGGTAAAAGTGGTGGAACTAAATAGGAAACTGGAGCAATTCCGGAATTCCTCTGCTATTCTTGATCACCTCGTTAGTGATCAAGGTTCCTCACCTAAGAGGGGAGGAATTGGTTACCATGAGGTTCCACCACCTTATAACCTTAATTATACCTTCAATCCTAGTGTTCATGAATCTGTTAATTTTGTAGCTGATCAGACAGGTCCTGCTAAGGAAACTGGTAAAGTACCAGAAATTAGTAAAGGCGAAACAAGTTCGCCTGTCTCAAAAGTTAAAATTTCTATTTCAAGTCCAGTCTCATCTGATTCGGATAAGTCATCCGAGTTAGGTAAGACAAAAGAGAAGGAAGTATTACCCACTAGTGGAGAAAAAGTTAAATCAACTAAAAGGAGTACTCCACTCAACCCATATGTCCCACCTTATGTGAGATGTACGGTTGGTAATACTGCCTCCACATCTAAAACATCTGCTGAAAAGAAAGCTGAATATAGGTGTTGTTTTAGATGTAATCAAACAGGGCACCTTGTTGCTGATTGCCCTCTGAAGCAGCGTTTCAGAGAGGTGAGGCCCTCGAAAACTGAGACTAAGGTTTTTGGTAATCGTTTAAATGTTAAAAATGAAAACCATTCAAATTTGAAAGATAATACAGGTTTTCAAAGAAACACATCTCGTTCTTACACTACTAATAACCAAACCAAATGCTATAATTCTTTTGATTCTCTTAATGTGCGTCGGTTTGGTTGGCCTCACTATCAGTCTCCAAGGAGGTATCCTGTTAGGACTCGTGGAAATTTATCTAATGCTAATTTTGGTCAGCCAAGGTGTGTGAGTTCTGTTAAGAAGGTTAACCGACCCAAGACCAAGAGGTCTTGGGTCCCCAAATTTTAATAATATCTTTTGTTTGTGCAGGAACAGTTGAACAGGGCGTCCAAGAATCTTTGGGTTGTGGACAGCGGCTGTTCCCGGCACATGACTGGTAACAAGGATTTGTTACAAGATTTAAAACCTGTTCAAGGAGCTAGAGTCAGTTTTGCAGGTGAGAGTGGAGGCAAAATAACAGGAAGGGGTACGGTAACTAACGGGAAGATGACGTTAGAAAATGTGAACTTTGTTGAAGAACTGAAGCACAATCTGCTGAGTGTGTCGCAGATTTGTGATAAAGATTATACCGTACACTTCACGAAGACTGATGCGATTGTGTTGAAGCCTGGTTTTCAAATACCAGAGGAGTGGATAGTAATGAAGGCTCCACGTGATCGAAATACGTATATGATGGATTTAAGTTCAACTGAAATGTCAACGGAAGAATCGTGCCTTTTGACGAAAGCAAGCGAAACGGAATCTGAACTGTGGCACAGGAGAATGGGGCACATTCATCTTCGGAAGATGAACCATATTGTCAGACATGGGCTTGTGTTGGGTGTTCCCTTAAAAAGTTTCAATTTTGAAGACAAATGTCTTGCGTGGAAAAAGGGAAAGCAGCACAAGAAGTCCCATCTCACCAAGAAAGTAAATTCAATTGCCAGTACACTAGAGCTGCTTCACATGGATCTCTTCGGTCCTGTGAATGTAAGAAGTCTAGGTGGTACAACTTATTGCTTGGTGATCACTGATGACTACTCACGATACTCGTGGGTATACTTCCTGAAATCAAAGGACGAAACGGCTCAAATGGTGAAGAATCTGATCACCAAGGTTGAGAACATTATGGATAAACGAGTGAAGTTCATCAGAAGTGACAATGGTTCCGAGTTTAAAAATTTTGAAATGGAGATCTTCTGTCTGTCAAGAGGGATTGAACACCAATTCAGCGCTCCGTATACTCCGCAACAGAATGGAGTGGCTGAAAGGAAGAATAGAACTTTAATTGAAGGAGCCAGGACTATGCTGGCTGATTCGAAGCTTCCGGTGGTGTTCTGGGCTGAAGCTGTTTCTACAGCCTGCTATGTACTGAATAGAGTTTTAACGGTAAAAAGACTTAATAAAACATGCTACGAGCTTATGCATGGGAGAAAGCCCAATTTGTGTGGACTTGAAGCTTTCGGGTCCCCGTGTTCAATTTTAAAGGCACTTTCAAAGTTTGGTGAAGCAGCCGATGAAGGAATCTTAGTCGGCTATGAAGTTGGGACTCCCAACAGGCGTGTCTTTAATACAACGAACGACAAGGTTGTGGTGGTATGTAACACCGAAATTACGAGTTACAGATCGCCAAGACCAAGCATCGGACCTCCTGGGATTTTCGACTATGATAGGCTCTTCAAGTCTTTTAACATACCTGATTTGTTTTGTACAGAAGAAGAAGAACGTGTCGCTACGAAGATGATTCTAGATGAGGAGGAAAATTTGGCACATAGACAGCTATTTGATGATTGTCAACCTTCCTCATCAAATTCTATCGGTTCCCCTGCTGTTTCTCCTGGAGAAGAGTTTATCAATCCATTTCACTCTCAGCCAGAAACAACCATTGATGAGCTCTCTTCTAATTTGGAAGATAATTTGCATGTCGGTGCTGTTCCGACCACGAGAATTCACATAGATCACCCTTTGGAAAATGTTATAGGTGATGTGTCCTCCGGTGTACAAACCAGAAGTAGCTTGAATGAGCACACCTGTGTTTATACAAGCATTAAGGAAACGGGTATAATGAACGAATGTTTGTAATCATGCTTTATTAGCCAGATTGAACCGAAAAATTATCAAATGGCTCTTAAGGACAGCTCGTGGGTCGAGGCAATGCAAGAAGAGTTGGCTCAATTTAAGAAGATGGAAGTTTGGACTTTGGTTGAAAAACCAAGGAATGTGCATGCGATAGGCACAAAGTGGGTGTTTAAGTGCAAGAGAGATGAAAAGGGGATTATTATAAGAAACAAGGCGAGACTGGTCGTTAAAGGTTTTAATCAGCAAGAGGGGATAGATTATAATGAAGTGTTCGCTCCGGTGGCCAGGTTGGAAGCGATAAGATTGTTTTTGGCGTTTGCTGCTTTTAAGAAGATGAAAGTGTTTCAGTTGGACGTGAAGAGTGCGTTCCTCAATGGGAAAGTTGATGAGGTTGTGTATGTTGAGCAACCTCCGGGTTTTCCTGACCCAGACTTTCCTGATCATGTATACAAGTTGAGCAAGGCGATGTATGGAATACATCAGGCACCTCGTGCCTGGTATTCAACGTTATCGGACTACTTGTTAGAGAATGGTTTTGAAAGGGGTTTGATTGACAGCACACTGTTTGTGAAGAGAGATAGAAGTGACTTCCTGCTAGTTCAAGTCTACGTGGATGACATCATATTTGCTGCATCAAGAGTCTCCATGTGTCAGGATTTTGAGGCAGTCATGAAGAAAAGATTTGAGATGAGTGCTATGGGTGAACTAACGTTCTTTTTAGGATTGCAGGTTGATCAAAAGAAGGATGGGATGTTCATTCATCAAACAAAATATGTTCATGATGTCCTCAAGCGCTTCAAGATGGAGGACTGTTCTCCATTTGACACTCCAATTTGCGTCAACCACAAGTTGGGAGCTGAAGTAGACGGTGACGCAGATGTGGACCCAACTCAGTATCGGGCTATAATAGGTTCTTTGATGTATTTGACTGCTTCTAGGCCTGATATAATGTTTGCTGTTTGTCTTTGTGCTCGTTTTCAGGCAAACCCAAAGGAATCTCACATGAAGGGTGTGAAGAGGATTTTGCGGTATCTCAAAGGCAAGCCGAAGCTAGGGTTGTGGTACCCGAAGGGAGGAGACGTGGAACTGGTTGCTTATACAGATTCTGATTATGGAGGGTGCAATCAGAGTCGGAAGTCGACAACGGGAGGATGTCAGTTTCTCGGTGGAAGATTAGTTTCCTGGCAGTGCAAGAAACAGACATCAGTCGCAATCTCTACGTGCGAAGCTGAATATATGGCAGCATCCAACTGCTGCTCTCAGGTTTTGTGGATTCAGCAACAATTGCGCGACTATGGTCTGAATTTCTTACTCACTCCTATTTTAATTGATAACACTGCTGCCATCTCAGTAATTAACAATCCCGTGAAACATAGTAAAACTAAACATATTGACATTCGTCATCATTTCATACGGGATTGTGCTGAGAAGAAACTGATTAAGGTCGAAAAGGTCGATACGCTAGAAAATTTCGCTGATTTATTTACAAAAGCGTTTGATAAATCCAGATTTCAAAACCTAATTGAGCTGAACGGGATGATCAATCCCGAGTAACCATGTTTTTATTGTGTTTATTAAAAAAAAAAAAAAAAGAACGTCACTATTGCTTAAAATTAGTCGGTTACCTCAGTTTGATGGACATATTCTCGGATATTGTTTGGTCCTCGTTTCTACTTGTAGAGAATGAGGGTCGCCATTAACCAGACGACTGAAAGTGACCGGGGCGGTTATGATGTGTTTTCTTTCTGTCGCTGAAAATTAGTCGGCCATACTTAGTTAGAAGGACACATACTTGTATGTGGTCGGTCCAGTTGATCCATTGGATCTTCAGGATTGCCGTTTACCTGAAGACTTTGACGTGATCGGGACGATTGAAGTCAAAATTTTTTTGGGGAAATGAAATTACTTTTCAAGTCTACTACTTCGTATGAAGTACCTTTGCTATGTTAAACGGAAAATTGATCCAACCATGGAAAATGATAGATATACTAACTTTGTGTGCTTAACTAGTGAAGTTATTAGGCTTAAAAGGCTTTAGGACAATCATTGTATGTCATGGTAACTTTTTATGGTACGTAAAAGTAGACGTGATACAAACTAATTTTACTTGATTTTACGTGGAAACTCCTTAAGAGTTTTGCATGTCTTCATATATATCTTTTCGAATGATAGGCAGAAAAGCGATTACCCAGTCATACACGAGCCCATGTGTGTTCTGATTCCCGTGAGGATAGCGTTTCAAGATACTGCAGTGATCCAGATTCGGGACTTGCAGTTGTTTATTACTCCGAAGTCTATAAGTATGTTTGTTAAAAAAAAAAAAAAAAAAAATTGAAGTTAATGTAACATATTAGTGATCATAAAATCAAGACTTCTCTATTTTAGAGTAAGAAGAAGAACGGGAACCAGAAGAAGAGTGCATACATGTTTCATCAGACACTATGGGTCGAAGTCAATTCGGGGTGACTTGGGGAAAGCCAAATACGCTTTGAGGATTGATAGGAGGCATCAATATTTCTGAGTTGTTGCACACTTAAATTTTGAGGATTAATTGAACCTAACTCGTATCACAGAACTGATGAAAACCATTTTAACTTATACCTGCTTACAACCTGTCTCTATATGTCATAATACAGCTAAACACGGATCTATGTGACAGTCACGTAGTTAGTATGATTCCTGTTCGGATCTTTTCTAAAACATAGCAGTCCCTACCGAGACTGAAATTTGATCCCTTATACTTTATATTTTTACGTTTTTGTACTTAGATAGCTTTATGATTTTTTTTAACTGGTTACTTAGAATTGATCATTCGTTTATTTCTTAAAGGACAATTTTTAACTTTTTTTAACTTAATTGACAACTGTTAAAATCTTAAGGGTTAAATTTTGAAATTTTAGGCGATGTTGTTGAACAGGCGAAGTTGTGAATAACTTCGCCTAGGCGAAGTTGTGAATAACTTCGCCTAGGCGAAGTTATCCGTAACTTCGCCTGTATAACTCCGCCTCTATAAAAGGATGTTCAAAGGTCACACTATTCATCAGAAATTCAAGCGAACTTAACCGAGAAATCCGGCGAAGATATATATTATCCGGCGAACTTGTTTCGTTTCCGTTTTCGATCCTTTTTCTCAGTTTCGTTCATATATTCTAGGTGTGCGTTATCGATTAACCGTATATCCAACGACAGTGTTGCTGTTCATAGGTCGTTTTGAACGGTTTCGTGACCTCGGTCCGGTGACCTTTCAAAACCGAGATTTACAAGCTTGTATTACGTGTTCATGGACGATCTTTTCATCTAACCATCCGTAATATCATGTGTTAGAGTCTCCTGGATCGTCAAACGTTGCCGAAACATTGGATTCCGGCTGTTAGAATCCTAACAGTCGCCGATTCAGTTCAGGCGAAGTTAGGGTTTCGGCGAAGTTATCCGCAACTTCGCCGGACGATTAATTTCGCCTGAGGCGAAGTTATCCGCAACTTCTCCTGAGGCTTAATTTCGCCTAACCCTTATCTTCGCCTGAGGCGATGTTGTGTCGAGGCGAAGTTATCACTAACTTCGCCCAGACCATTTTACTTAAAATTAATTAGACGAACTTAAAGATGAAGCGAAGTTGTTCCCAACTTCGCCTCACCTTTAACTTCGCCTATACAGGTTTGACCACAACTTCGCTCCTGGTAAACATGCGAACTTGTGTAACAGTTTAACGTTTATCTAACTTGGTTCGTTTAGTGCAGATATGGCTGCTGTTGGAGGTGCAGGAGGTGCAGGTGATGAAGGTGATGATCACAGACAGTTCTTCCCGGCTCATAACCAGTTCATAACACTTGACCCAGATGCAAAGGGCGTGGAGGACTACAGGGAGATAATGACTTTTCTCCTGCGCTCAAGGATATATCATGCTATAACCACTACCCTGCCTATCTCCCTACCGAATATTGAAGACTTTTGGGAGACGGTAGAGTACGATTGCCGGGTTGAGCCCCCGGTTATGCGAGCCACCGTAAACGGTCAAGTTGTTCAGTTTAACTCTGAACAAATACGGGTGGCGTTGCAGTTTGGTGAAGAGACGAGGGATGACCCAACGGAGTTTGTTGCGCCATTCCGTGATGGGGCGTTCCTCAGGATGGGGTATTCTGGTCTCTTAGGGGACACTCAACGGAGGAAGGGATTTCTTTTAGATCAGTGGCGCTTCCTTATGCACGTCATGATCGTATGTATGTCAGGACGGAAGGCAGGCACTGATGGAATGGGTGCGACAATGCAGTCTGCAATGACTGCATTGACATATAATAAAAGATATTCTTTCAGCCAGATGATCTTTTACGAGATCGATAGACAACGAAGGGCTGTGGCGCGTGAGCGGTTTACAATGTATCCTCGATTCCTACAGATGATTTTTAATCATGTGGCTCCGACGCTGCCTCAACGGCGCCCTATTCGATACGTGGAAAGTGTGACAAAACGTATCTTTGCACAGTGTCGCACTTCCAGCGCACGAAGCAAGCCTGAGCTGCGTCCCAGGCATACTCCGCTCTTTGGGTACCTTATCAACCCGGAGTATGTGCCTGCGGCAGGGGACGAGTTCAGAGACCCAAGACCACAACAGGCGGCAGCACCCCAGGCTGTATCAGCTGCGCCTGCTGTATCTGCTGCTGTGTCAGCTGCAGAGATTGACCTTGATGCTATGTTGGGAGGCCATGGAATGTTTGATATGGACCGAGTTGATCCTCAAGAGAATATTCAAGTCTCGGGTCCACAGGCTGACTTTGATGATGTGATGGAAGAGGCTAGAAGGATGATGGTAACGCATGAGAGAACGGTTGGGAAACAAAAGCGAATTGTTGACGACGACGACGAGGAAGATGATGAAGAAGAAGCTGTGCAGTTGGTGAGAAAGCGTTCACGAAGGGAAAGGACAGGTATGGGTGTAGTAGCTGGAGAGACTTCACGATTGGTACGTTTTGCTCCACCTGCCTTGTCTGGTATGTCCTTTGTTCCAACCTCTGTGCAGGTATCGAGTACAAGCGCTACGGTTGTTCCCGTAGTGGCTACATCGTCGGCTGGCATTCCATCGATCACGGCCGTCCAGACGTCAACTCCAGCAATTGTGTCTCTACCACCTCAAACGCATACACCATCGGTGGTAGTAGCACGATTTGTCGAGTCTACGGTCACCACTACTGCAGGGTTATCGGGTACGGTACCACCCGCGGACACGCCCAGTTCAGACTCGGAACGAATAGCTTCACTAGAGCGGATTGTAGCTGAGCAGTCAAAGACTATACAAAGCCTAGTGGAAGCAAATCAACTGCAGGCATCCCTCCTGGCTGAGCACGGGAAAATTATAGATGCCTTGAAAGTGTTCTTGGCATCTCAGGGGGAGATGAGCTGTAGAGGAGATGAGCTGAGGACCAAAAGAAGAGAAGACCGAGACGATGATCCCAATGCCTCGGAAGGTGCAGGTGGTGAGTTGCCAAGAACTACTACAGCTCTTGGGGCTTCCACAGCTGAGGGGGAGTCTGCAGCTGGTGATGATGTGGTTGCGGTTGGTGATGATGATGTTGAAGATGTTGATGATATGATTGATGCGTTGAAAGAGATAGACGATATGTTAGAGGATGATGAGTTGATGAATGAAGATGATGTTCTGCCAATCGATGAGATCGAAAAGATTGGTGCAGAAATTGTGGTTGAGAAGGTGATAGAAGAAGGAGAGATTGTTGAAGAAAATGTAGAGCATGAGATCCCTGTGGTTGAACAGTCGACTATATGTGAAGATGCTGCAGTTGACAACACTGAGTGGGTAGATCAGCCAAACTGGAAGGAAGGCTGCGCTCAGTGGTTTGTAAAGACGAAGAAGCCAGCAGTACCAACGATGTTCAGAAAGTCGTATAATATAAAGGGATATGCAGAATCAAAGAAGGGAATCATATGCTGGTTGTACGATGAAGAGTTGAAGTTATTTGTGATCAAACGTTACGACGGCATTCAGTACTTCAAGAAGATGTTAAGATCCCTGAATACCTTACCGGAGTGTGAGGTGAAAGACTTAGCAAGACTGGGGCTGATAAATAGAAGCGATGATAACATGGCAAGAGTAATTGGGAAAATTGTTTGGAAGGAGGCCATTAAAGATAAAAAGTTTGAACTTCTGAAGCCTCAGAAAGGGAAGTTAGTAGAAGACAAAGATAGAGGGATGCGGGCAAACGGCAAACCATGGATGGTTATGAAGTATAAACCAGTCCGTCATTTAAAAGAAGTGCCGATGAAGGTGATGCCCAAGAACGTCTTGAAAGACTTGAAGTGGTGGTACGTGGATTGTGAAACTGCTGAAGCGGTCATGGAGGATGAAGATGAGCAAGAGATCATGAGAGTGTATGATCCTATGCACTTGGTCAATCTGTCTCAAGTTGACTTGCAGGTACTACACGCTAAGAAGATTTTCTACATTCCTGCTTGGAAAGAGGAAGCTAAGAAGTACCAGAAGTTGGTTTCTGTATGTGTTAGACAGGGAGTGCATGCTTGAAGAGATGAAGAGAGAAGACGAAAGATTACAAGACACAAGCTTTGAAGATCAAGATATGAAGCTACTGCCAAGGGGGAGTTTGTTGGTACATAAATGTCAGTAGTTCATAGTCTAGCGTTTGTAATCGAGTCTGTAATGTAATTATGTTTAAGTTTATGTTTATGTATGTAAGCGATGTTATCATCAAGTTCGCTTAGGCGAACTTGTTGAACAAGCGAAGTTGTTGACAAGTTCGCCTAGGCGAACTTGTTCAACGAGCGAAGTTACAGACAACTTCGCCTGAGGCGAAGTTGTCGTGTATTTAAGTAACCTACGGGTTTACGAGAAAAGAGTTGGTCAGTTAGTGTTTTGGTTATTCACGTGTAATCCAGTAGTTCAGTGAACGTGTCGAGAGTCGGTAATAGACATGTTACAAGTTATATTACATAACGTGTTCGTTTGTATCGTGTGTGATTGTTATTCGTATTCTACGTTCGTAACTACCTACGCAGGGATTCCGCACCTGCGTAGATAGCGATATCCCGTGTAAGATCCGTCCGGAAACCTACACCTGCTTCTACCACTAAGCTCCAGCCAACCGCCGCATCCTCTAGTCAGTTTCCTACTCAGATTCCCACCATATCAAAGGAGACTCAACAAAACATCGTCCTGATGGTAGGGTTTATGAATTGCTACAACGCCTTTCTTGCTGGTGATCTTGTTCAACCAGTTGTAGCTGCAGAGTTGGATCGACACCATCTTGATGATGTGGAGAAAATGGATATCTCTTGGCAAATAGCCATGGCGGTGTTTCGCGTGAAGAAATTAACTAAGAGAACAGGCAGAAACAACTGGAATGTGCTAGCTATCCAGAAGGTAGGATTTAACAAAGACACTTTGAGGTGCTACAACTGTCACGAGCCAGGTCACTTTGCTCGTGAATACACTAATCCAACTAAGGAAGGAAACAGAGAAATAGCACTGGTTCTAGTTAACAATGCAAGAGGAGAAAATACAGCCAGTTCAAGTGAAGGTAAGATGGGATTGGTAGCTTAACAGTTTTCTTTGAATGATCAGATGGCAGCTCTTAACATCAACAATCGGACTGCCAACTTTGCCATGATTTATGTTGCTAAAGAAGAGAACGATTCTGAGGAACAAGTTAAGGATCTTCAGTTTGCATTCATGGTTTTCACTTCTTCCAGCTCATCCGAGGTAATTTCTGAATTATGTTCTCAATCTTGTGTTAATAAAGTAGATTTATATAAATCTCACAATAGTAACTTGATTATAGAAATGGAGGGAATAAAACATGAGAAATTCACTCTTATAAAATTTTAAAAAGCTTTAAAAGAAAAACTAGAGGCACAACAAAAGGATTTTTAAAACATTAATCCGACTTTAGCATAAAATGTTGTCACCACTTAGATGCTAAACGGAAAATTGCTGATTTGACCGCTGAATTAGAAGCTTCTAAGTTGGAGATTGCCAAATTGACTAATAAATTTGAAAATGTTGAATTCAATTTTAAGAAATTCGATGTTTCTAGTGCCTTTGTTGAGTCCATGATCGAAAACAATTAAAATGGAAAGAAACCAAGGGTGTGGGTCTTGGGTACAGTGTGGTTCCCCCTCCTTATAATGATAACTACACTAGTCTCCTCTTACCAAAGAAGAGAAAGAAATGAAAAATTTATGCGGTATGGTAAACCAACTGAAAGAGGCAAAGGTGCAATTGGCTCAGTAAAAGCTACTGAATCAAACTCAGGGGTGAATGATATTAATGTGTTTACTTCACATGCAGATGAAGTAATTGTTGAGGATTGGACTGATGAGGATGATGATTTACATGATTTGAATAATAAAAACATTAACTCTAATGTTCATTTAAATTTTCCTGTTTTGAATTCTGTTACTTTAAATGTTTGTGTGGGCTCTGGTTTTAAGAGCAAAGACAATTGTGTGGTTGATTCTTCCAAAACCTTTATATCTAGTGGTGTGTTTTTGAATGAAACCGATAACATTAAACGTTCTGGTAAACAATATGTCACCTAAGTTTGTCAAAGGAGGAAGTTCATGTGTTCACAATTGTGATAAATCAAGTGATAATTTAAATGTCAGTACAAAACCAGACAAACTAACTCACACAACAGACCAAGACTAGGAGTAGACCACAATGAATTTTATGTTAAATGGCAAACATGTTTTTAACTGTGGTATTCCTGGTCATATTGCTAGAAACTGTCCACATCGTCCATATATTCCTATTTAGGATATCATCAGAGGAATGTATATCAAAATACCTTCCATAAATACACCTCTAATAAATCAAGGTACTATAGGGTAAATCACTCTGATGGTGATTGGAAAAGAAACAAGGGTGACAGGTTAAGATCTCATCAGACCAAGCCTAATATGTTTCAGAAGCATGTTGGAAACCCGGTTTCGGTCCCGAGAACCAAGTCGGCCTCAGGACCTAAACAAATTTGGAAGTAAAAGACAAATATGGTTTCTGCTCACAAACCGAAGACTAAGTCAACCATTCATACCAATAACAAAGTTTTAAAATCAAGATATGAATTGATGCCTAAATCTCCGGTGACCAAACAATTTGTTCAATTTTAGATAATCGGGAAGACATGTCATGGCAACCCGTGACAAGTTTAGATAAATCAAGTTTACCCAGCACTACTATGGACAAGGTACCAAAAACTAACTAAGCACGCACATCGTGAAGGAACAACTATGGAGGAATATCATCATACCTTGGTATGTTGATAGTAGTTGTTCGAGGCACATGGCAGGAGATATCTCCCAACTACACGACATTCAAATCTTTAATGGTGGATATGTTTCCTTTGTGGGAGGAGATAAATGGAAGCTCACTCAGAAGGGTATTGTAAGTAATGGTGTTCTAAAATTTGAGATTGTTTATTTTGTTCTGGGATTGAAACAGAGTCTGCTCAGCATCTCGCAGATTCGTGATAAAGGCTTTTCAACTCATTTCACTAATAAAGAGTGTTTGATTTTAAAACCTGGTATCATTATACCATAAGATTGGATTCTTGTTCTTTCACAAAGAAAAGATAATGTTTACGTGATCGATACGAACAAAAATGTTCTTGGTGAAATTACTTGTCTATTCTCAAAAGTGTAAGAACATAATGCCATGCTTTGGCATCATCGTCTTGGTCATGCAAATATTAAAAACTTAAATCGTCTTGCTAAAAACGACTTGGTGTGTGGTTTGCCTGTCAAGGATTTTGTAACAATTGAGAAATGTGTGGCTTCTGATTTGGGAAAATATAATCGTAAATCTCACAAGCCAAAACTGGTTAATACCATTTCATCAGTTTTTCAATTGCTGCATGTGGACCTGTTTGGTCCAGTTCATGTTTTGAGTCTTTCTCGCAGCTCTTATTGTCTGGTTATTACTAATGACTACTCACGTTTCACTTGGGTGTTTTTCTAATCAAATAAGAGTGAGACTGCAGAATTGATATAACGCTCTGTGGTGCTCATGGAGAATCAACTCAATCTAAAGCTAAAGGGTATTCGCTGTGACAACGGCTCCAAATTGAATAACTCAACGTTGAATTATTTTTGTGCCGAGAAAGGAGTGCTTAGACAGTACAGCTCAGCTCGCACACTGCAACAAAATGGAGTTGCTGATAGAAGGAACAGAACTCTTATCGAGGCTACAAGAACTATGTTGTGTGATTCAAAGCTACCTCTGTTCTTTTGGGCTGAAGCAGTCAACACAACCTGTTATGTTCAAAATCGAGTGTTGATCAACAAATCTCATAAGAAGACTCTCTATGAGATCGTTTATGGTCACAAGCCTACATTTGCACACTTTCGAGATTTTGAATGTCCGTGTACTCTGCCAAATCTCTAAACGACTCCAAAGTTTAGAGCCAAAGCTAATGATTGTTACTTTGTTGGATGTGCTGGTCGTATTACCTACAGAGTTTATAACCCTCATATGTCTCTAGTGCTGAGTATTGACCCATCAGAATCATTGGATACTACTAAGCCATTGACAGATAGCCAACAAGAATATGTTACTAAGACTGTGTCTTCAACCGAGCCTGCAACTGATGCTTCATTAGTTGAGTGGCAGAGTGCTATTCGTCAAATTTTTGGAAGCATTCTATTCCCAGATGTCATACCAAATGAATACATTTCCAATACTCCATACTCGCACAGTACGAAGACATCTAGTTGGAAAAACCCTCTCTCTGAAAACCTGAAAGATCCAACGAATTTACCTTCTACCAACTCTGTTTCGGTCATTCAACTCCGACAAGAATTCAACGAGATCATCCAACTGACAATGCCATTGGTCCTCTTGAAACAGGCGTGTCAACCAGAATTCAGACAGGACACATCAACAGCTGTTTATTTTTATGTTTCACATCTCAGATTGAAGCTAAGTTAGTTGAAATGGCTTTACAAGATCCAAGCTAGGTGGACGTCATGCACGAGGAATTGAATCATTTTGAGAAACTCAAGGTTTGGAGAGTGGTTGAGCTGCCCGTTGGAAAGAAAGCTTTAGATACAAGATGGGTTTTCCGTAAGAAGCAAGATAATATTGGGGTTATTGTTCGAAACAAAGTGCGGCTCGTGGTTCGTGGTTTTCGTCTAGTTGAAGGCTTAGACTACACTGAAGTGTATGCTCCAGTGGCTCGTCTTGAGGCCATTCGGATTTTCTTGGCATATGCTTCCTATATGGGTTTCACGGTTTACCAAATGGATGTCAAGACAACGTTTTTTATGGAGAAGTAAAAGAGGAAATTTACGTGGACCAGCCACCAGGCTTTGTTGATTCAAAGCATCCTACTTATGCTTACAAGTTAGATAAAGCTCTCTATGGTCTTCATCAAGTGCCCCGGGCATGGTGTGCAACTTTGACAGCTTATCTACTAGAGCATGGGTACAAACGAGGAACTATCAATCAAACATTGTTTCTAAAAACTTTTGGGAAAGATTTGATTTTGGTTCAGATTTATGTAGATGACAACATCTTCGGCTCCACCAGTACTGCTCTATGTTATGAATTTGAAGAAGTAATGAAGAAGAGATTTGAGATGAGTTCATTGGGGGAGATGGCAACTTTTCTGGGACCACAGGTTCGTTAGAGTTCGACACGAATTTTGCTACATCAAGGAAAATATGTCGAAGACATGCTAGCAAAGTTCGAGTTCCAAGATACTAATAGTGCGACAACTCCTATGGCGGAAAGACCTCTTCTTTCATCTGATCCTGAAGGGGGGCCTCATAGATCAGACGTACTATCGATCAATAATCGGATTCCTGATGTATCTCACCTCCAGTTGTCCTGACATCATGTTTGTTGTCTATCAATACGCACATTTCCAGGCTAATCCTAAACTTTCTCATTTTAATTGTTTGTCACACCCTCAAAATCCACTAACGGAGTTTTACCGTCAGAGGGTGTGAACTAACAGGATCGGAATCATCAGTTATAATCAAACCATAAAATAAAGTTTCAAAACCATGAAAACGTTTACGAGTAATTAAATGCGGAAGCGTAAAAACCTTTAATCTAAAGTTGCGTCACGCAGGACGACTTAAAACCAATGATAACCGTTAAAAATAAGTTTGCATAATAAAAGCGTTTTCAAGCAATGCATGTCCTAAACCGCGCGTCCGCCTCGGCTACCTGAGAATAACATACTAAAAGTGTCAACACAAGGTTGGTGAGTTCACAAGTTATGTAAAAATAAATGTTTAGCGTTTGCGTTCAGCGTTTTGCGTTACAGCGTTTTGCGTTACAGATAGTGTTACGTCAATTACATATCTATAGGTAGCTAGCCTATAAAGCAAGTATTACTAAGTGTTCGACACCGAAGCTGACACGTTTATTAAGTGCCTTGTCACCAGGTCCTCCAGACCATGGTACGTGTTAGCCAAAATTACACCCGCTCGACCTCCAGTCGAGTTTAGCGTTGGGTGGGGTTTGCCAAACCCAGTAGTACTACTCAACAGTGACTCGCTATTCTAAATATTAACCGGTTCGATGTGTAGGACTTCAAATATTTCGTTTGCCACTTAGCCTTTACAAGTGATATATAATTTATAACAAAATCTTAAATGCGTTGTGGAGTATGTTATCTCCCCCAAGTGAAAAGCGTTTGAAAACAGTTTAAAGAGGGGAAAGTGAAAACTCACTGTTTGCGAAGAATTTCCCAAATTAAATCACCAAGATTCGCGTCACAGAAAAACTCTCTCTAGCGTTCTAAAACAACAAAGAGATTTTTTTCTAAGTGTCGGAATATTATCGAGTCTCTAGACCCGGCACATAATACCTATGCACATAACATGTTTCGTGTTTCGTTTGTGAATCGTGTGTGACTTTAACAATGTATTTGTGATACGTTACATGTGTAAGCAATCATTTACGTGTCACGTATTCATAAAGTACATCACTAGCAATTACTTCCCGTAAGGGCAATTTGGTCAACACATAACAATTAACTAGCAACTATTCCCCATAAGAGCAATTTGGTCAAATTATGACAATCAATTAGCAGTTATTCCCCGCAAGGGTATTTTGGTCAAAACATAACAATTATATAGCAAGTATCATGTTTCATGCATTTTCACACAACTCAGCAGCTAGTTTCACCGAGACAGAAATCCTACTAGAAAGATTGTACTATTTCACCGATCATAGCATCTCAATTAATTTACCAAAAATCATCACAGAAGAATATATGTTTTAGGTTTCCAGAACATATTTTATTATATTTTTATTCCACATATTTTTCTCACAATAATTAAATCATTACAGCAAACTCATAACAGTCAAATTCATGCGCAACAGAATATTATTTGCAATTCCCGTTAAACGAAAAATCCAATAAATGCAAGACCACTTGGGTTAGGTTCCTAACTCAATGAGTCAACTTCCAGAAGTGGAATCAACCCAATTGGTCTCGTAGTTCATGAGATATAACATTTACAAAACAACCTAACAGCGGGTCTAACAGCTCAGCTTTGCACAACGTTTTTGTAAAATCATAAAAGTTAACCTTTACTTGTCCAAAAATTACAAATTTATACTCTATAGAAACTAGACTCAACCTAGTTTACTGTAGTACCAATAATCTCAACCAAGTTTCACATTTACACTTCGTCACAGTCACTTAAACATCAAATACACATTCTGTCCAGAAACTGTTTGCATCCAAACTCAATATATTAACAACCTATGAACTATCATGCATTCATATAACACTCTAAACTCCATAAACACCATCCATGCACATCAATTACCCATTACATACATGATTAGGGTTTTTGTTTGAACTCCAATCATAGACACAACAATTAACATGCAACAACATTCAATCTAGTTATCAAATCGTTATCCAATCAACAACAAATCATATAAATCGGTCAAGCTAGGGTTTTCAATTAACCCATTAAACATCAAAATCAAGCAATAAGGATGTAAAGGATGATCAATTATACATTCCTAGCACCTAGTTCTTCAATCAAAAGCCTGAATTGAGGGTTGTATGTGTGTGTAAAGTCGACGGCAGCCAAGGGTTTGGGGTTAGAGGTTCCGATCGGGACTTGGGAGAATAATAATAATAGTTAGGGTTAAGTTATTAAGGATATATTTATAAACATAACAAGTTACACTCAAGTCCCTCCACTTTCAATTGTTGTTTCTCTAACTCAACTAACTTAGTTCTTGTTTCTTGTCTAGCATTACACACAATATAATCAAGTAACACATATGTTAACACATAATTATCACATAATTATTATGTTGACGTTTTTCGTTTATTCATCAACCGTTTGCGTTTCGGTGCAAATCCCGAAAGACTACACATGTAGTAAGTGTTAAGCATCATTTAAACCCTAGTTTAAATGTAATGAAGTGTGCGTTATAGATTCAATGATCTTTAAGTTTGAATTGACGGAGTTGAGTTAACGGAGTTAACCTGAAATTGACGATTGTCACATTGTTGTTAAAAGTATATTTAGATATCTGGTAAGGCAACCGAAGCTAGGTTTTTGGTATCCCAAAAACTCATATTTTGATTTATATGCTTTTGCTGATAGAAATTATGGTGGAGATGATATTGAAAGGAAATCTACGCCTGTTGGATATCAATTCTTGGGTGATCGGCTCATTTCATTATAATGCAAGAAAAAACAAACGGTGTCCACATCCACTGCTGAGGCCGAGTATGCTGCTGCGTCTGCCTGTTGTTCACTGGTTATCTTGATGCATCATCAATTGCTGGATTATGGTTTGGAATTTCTTGACACTCCAATTTTTTGTGATAATGATGCTTGTATTGCTTTTATTAAAAATCATGTTCAGCATTCCAAAACCAAGCACATTGATATCAAAATTCATTTTATTCGTGACTGTTACGACGGAAAATTGATTCATCTTGAGCAAATTCACACTGATAATAATGTGGCGGACTTATTTACAAAACCGGTCGAAACAACCAGATTTAATGTGCTTGTAGGGTTTCTTAAAATGCTTCGTTTCGACGATTGAGTCTTATGGAGGTAAATTTGTACATAGTTTTTTCTGATAAAATGGTTACAAAAATGTAGTTGGAGAAAATTAAACAAAAAATCAAAAAAGTGTGTGTGTTCTTATAAAACCTTAAAAAAATTATTATTAAAAATATTTTTGCACTCTTTCGCTTAAAAATATGTCAGTTACTTAAGTTTGAGGGGCATATACTTGTATATGTTTGGTTCTGTTATCTACTTGTAGACATATGGGATAGCCATTCACCTAAAGACTGAAAATAACTAGGCGACTGTTGTGGGTTTTGTTTAATTGTTTTGCTTAAAATTATGTTGGTTACTTAAGTTTAGAGGACATGTATTGTTATATATGTTTGGTCATGTTATGTATCTGTAGACATAAGGGATAGCCGTTTACCTGAAAAACTGAAAGTTATAAAAAAGGTCTTCTATTAATCGTTATGGGAAGTGATATGATTATTAAGTTAAGAGCTTTTTGGAAGCTTAAAATATTTTCAAATGAAAATTGATCCAACCTTTGGAAAATGATAGTAAAAATTGCTTATGTGTTCCTAACGTGTGAAGTTCTAGGCTTAAAAAGCTTTTGAACAGTCATTGATTTGTATGGTAGCTTTCCATAATGCGTAAAAGTTGAAGTGATATAAACTAAATCTGCAAAACTTATAGTGGAGAATCATTTTGAATATGTGTGCATGTCTCCAGATACTTCTCTCCGAATGATGGGCAGAAAAGCATTTACCCAGTTATACACGAGCCCGTTAGTGTCTTGATCACCTAAAATATTATGTTTCTAAGTTATATAAAAAAATTATTATTATATTATTATAAAGTATTGTGTTGTTAAAAATTCGTATTTCCAAAGCTTAAAGGGTCAAACTAGAACTACAAGGGTGGGGAATGCACATAAGTCCTAGACACCCTGAATGTAAGTTCGGATGGTTTGTAGGTCCAACGTTCAACCTTAAAGCTTAAAACTTTTGTTTGTATAGAGAAAATCTTTTGATCAAACACAAGGGGGTTTGAGTCAAATTGAGGTGATCTGGGAAAAGCCAAATACGCTTTCAGAAGCGAGAGGAGGCATCACAGGTTCATACGTGATGTCTATCTAAGCTTAATGCCTAATGAACCTTTATCGTATCACTGATACAATGAAAATCATGCTAAGTATGTTAATACCTACTATCAACATGTCCCTCTATGTCATAATAATGCAGAAAATGAATCATTGTGAGAGTATCTTAATCAATATGATTCCATGTTTGGATCCTTTCTTAAAAGGTTGCTTGTTTATTGAAACTGAAATCTGATCCCGAAACTTGCTAAATTACAAGAAGACCGGGTGGTTAAATTTTTGTATCTTTATTTTTACTTTTGTATTTATTTCTTATTATTTCTTATTCGTTTTATTTTTACCTCATGCTTACTCTTGTCGAAACAAATGCTGTAAGATATCGTTTTTAAACATAGATCAAGCCCATGATTGAGTTTATGAGAATTCTGTTATAAGAAGACCAGGTTCTCGGCCCATTTAGAGTGGCCCATAAAGGGATTTGTGATAAGAATGGTTTTAGTCCTAATGGTATGGCCCAGGTATACTCGTGTTCTAGGCCCATCAGGGTTTTCGGCCCAGACATGTATTGTTGAAGTTTAAAAGGCATTTATATGCATTATTGGTGATATTACTTGAATCTGCAATCCTCTATGCTTCCTTAACGCGAAAAACTCTCTTCGATTCAAATATCTTTGAGTAAATGTTGAAACCTATTTGAACGGAATGAGTGTTTTGGGTTAACTGATTAATTGAACTGTGATATTTGATTAGGATGCATGTTTGTGATGAATGAATATTGTGTGTTTGATTTTTTATGAGTTCTCTTGAAGTCGCATGTTTCTCCGTCAATGGTGCTTTGGTGTTTTAGGGAAGAGGACACAATATTCAAGACGGAACCCAAGGGTGTTAAGGCTGAGATCTACGGGAATCTTGGGATCTTGAGTTCTCGGGGCTGGGTTGACCGAAAACCCTTGGTCAACCAAAGAACCGTGTGACCAGCCAAGATCCCAAGAGTTCTCGGTCAAGGTTTGACCGAGAACCCTTTTGGTTAACTGAAAACTCCGGTTCTCGCTATACTGGGTCCTTATGAACAGTATTGGACATAATACTTCACACTTGGACCTAAAACTTATCAATTAGACAGAAAACTCATTATATAAACCGAAAACTGCCTTAATCACATATAATTGACATTGTTTTACAAATAAGGACTCACATTATCTATATTTGTATTTCTGGTCCCTGTTCTTTAACCAAGATGTTGATTATATATATATATATATATATATATATATATATATTCTATATAATAAGTGATTGTCGAGTTAAATGAGTATATTATTAACTTGACTCGTTTGTTGCAGTCATGGCTAATCAGGCACCTCTGAAGTTTGTTGATACTCACAACATTGCTGGATGTTTGTTTGATCCAGCTATTATCCACAAGGAGTTCAAGTCAATGATCGTGGAGCTCAATACGAGAAACTCTTGTCATCTGCAAAAAGATAGTGAATGATTTCTGGAATCATGCTTCCATTAATCAGAGAGGTGTTGGGGGAGCTGTGGTGATTGAATCAAAGATCCAGAAGAAGCCTATTATTATTATTTATAAGACTATTATTCGTGAAGTGTTGATGTTCGGTGATCAACCTGATTATCCCATAGAATATTCTACCGATGTTGTTGCTGAAATTTCCCTGAGAATGGGATATGAAGGATCCTATCCTCCAGCCATCAAGAAGTTATTTCATCCATACTGGAGGTTCTTGATTCACACATTCTTTATGTGTGTCTCAGGACGAAACGGAGGTTCTGATAAGATAAGCCACATTAAGATGTCGGCTATAGTTGCTTTGATCATGGACTAGAACTAAAATTATTCCAAGTTTGTGTTAGATGAACTGGTAAGCAACCTCAAGGGTAAGAAGAAGGAGATGTTCTTGATGTACCCAAGGTTTCTACCGATGATTTTCGACTCATAATCCTGGCCTAATCAAATCTATAGAGACACTCGATTTAAAGGCAATGGGTCCTAATACGTTTGGGTTGATGAAGCAGTTAAGAAAGGGGGCCAAAGTGGTCTACAAAGGACTTCATAAATTGGTCAAGTTTGGAAGATTTGCTAAAACCAAGGCTACCACTGTTGGTGCTAGTGCCTCAATTGTTGATAAACATGTGATGCTCAGAGGTTCACAACTGCTTATGAGATGATTTCTGATGATGATGAGCTTGATAGTTCTCTATCACAACACATTGAGACTGAACACTAGGAACAACAATCAGTATCTACTGCTGAACAAATGAAACAGTTTGAGGCATTTAAAGAAAAGCTCCAGTAGACTACATTGAAGCCTCCTCAATCAGTCACTGTGACACATGATGTTGATTTGGAAGAAGAACCAGCCACCAATCTCATCCCAAGAAAAATATGTAAGAAAGATCTAAGACTAGGTGTGTTGATTATTGATACTACACCAACAAGTCAATCTAAAGCTTCTAAGCCTACTACAGTTGAAGCTCAAGTTGATCTAATCCCGTCTACTGCTGATCAACAAACTCAAGAACAGACATTTGATGATTGATGTGCGAAAAGCTATATATAAATATTAATAATTGATTCTCGCAATTCAACACTAAGTCTTAAAATAAAACGGATAACTAACTAAGCTTCACAAAAACGGCAAGTGTTTCGGTCGGGTAGCAGCACAGTCTAATGGAAGTCCGAGTATCGAACACCAATACACGTGAGGTGGCTCAAATACTAAACACTAAGGCTAGAGCTAATTAAAAACCTAGGAGTAAAGGGGTAATTCAATACTAAAAACGAAATAACTCAACTTACAAACTAATCTAGTCAACAGCTGGAAAACCGCACGTGGTCTCGCAACGACTAAACAAATCAACTAAACCAGCATGATAAACCGAGACATAAAGTTTTGGTCCAACTCAAAGGTGGTGAACCTACTAACTTCAATGATCCAAGAAACACAAACCCTAATTGTATGCCTACCACAATCAATCAACACACAAAAGTATTAACCGAAACATGCAATTAACTGCTACACGAAACTAATTCATGCAATAATCAACCACACGGGGCACATGCAACCTAAGATATATCTAGGGCAGCGGGTGTACACGGAATAATATCACAAAATATAACTTTACAATAAAAAAACAATCAACCACTTGTTAAACACCCTAAACTAGTTAATTTAAACTGTTAAACATCAAACCTAGGTGATTCTAACCAATCTAGCCAATCATATTGAATGAACAACAAATATTAATCATAATTAAGCTCAAAGTATCTATTACAGACTGATTGGAACTTGTTTCAAAGTCTAAAACTCAAAAACAAACTCACAAACATTAAAACAAGCAAAACTGACAACCGGTTGATGAAACTCCGATCTGGAAGCTCCTGCTCCTTGGTATTTCGTCTTAACTGTTGTGAGACGGCTGGGAAGGTCCAAAAATCGTTCATAGGGTTTATTATATATATATATATATATATATATATATATATATATATATATATATATATATATATATGTCTTAAACTTGCTAGACAAGACAAAATAGGTCAAAACCGGTCCAACCAGGCCATATAGGACAAAATAGTCGTGGTGATGAATTTAAGCAGCCATGGAATACCCCAAGGGTGCCTCGCCACGTGACCACCAAGGCCTAGGTGGTCGTGCGGCCTGGCCATGTCATTTGTCTGGTTTTTTCATTTTCTGACTCGCTTATCTTCAAACGCGCATACCGACTTCATCTGAATCCCGTTTGAGCTGATTTCTTCTTCCTTAAACTCATTTTTTCACTCTCTTCAACCATGGGACCTACACTAAACAATAACATTTAATTTCATGCAAGAGCAAGTTATATCCGTTAACGTTTAAGCACAAAATAACATAAAAACAATTAGGAAAGCATGTGTGTTTAACGCCACATCAAACATCCCCACACTTAAACCTTTTTCATCCCTGAAAAAGAAGTATGCACGGGATCATAACGATAAGTAGAGGCAACTCAACTCTAGAATCTTTTTTAATATTCAAAAAAACATTATCAAAACATTAACCGCGATTGCCAGTGTATTGGTCCACTTTAAACCCATGCCCTTTCCATACGCAACGAGACAAATAACATGTGATGGTTTTTAAGTTTATATGAACTAGTGGATGACAAAATTAATAAATATATTTCTTTTCTTTTGCTCGGTTTAACCGACCAGGAACCACCCCAAGTTAACTTAAACATCATATCTAACTGAACAAAACAGAATATAACATTTAAGCAAAACTGAGACGATCAAGGATATTGTTTATCCACCTAAATTTAAGCATTAAGGTCTAATAGGTAGCCACATAGATACTCTATTAAGTGCAATTAAGAACTAACTAACTAGTGTTCCCCTCTACATGGTATACCCCCGTTATCAAGAAACACCCCAGGACTATCACCATCGGTGAGTATACACGAATTCATCTGTTGGTTTGCATATGACGTGAGCCTTGTGGAACATTTCTAAATGGTAATAGGGCGCGAGCAAGGAGACCACATATGGCTAACAGCGTGGTTTGATCAAGTCAGTAATGTAATTTGTACATTAAAGCACGAGTGATTAAGTTTTATAACTTATTATTTGGCAATAAATTGCGGGTTTGCTATTTTTAGCTTATTTTAATTTTCACAAATCCACTTAGGCGATGAAAATACCCAGATGATATACCGTACACCGACACATAGTCTTCGAATCCTAGAGAATCCCATCAATAGAGGATTTAAGGTTATAAAACGATACACCTATGAAGTGTCTACCACTAAAACTAGAAGTATGTTTTTTTATGTTTATATCATGGGCTATCTAGTATACCCTAACGTTAGACCTACCCAAGTATCGTTCATATGGCTAACAACGTGGTTTGATCAAGTCAGTAATGTCATTTGTACTTTAAAGCATGAGTGATCAAGTTTTATGAATCCTGGAGCATCACATCAATACAGGATTTAAGGTTATAAAACCAACCTATGAAGTGTCTACCACTAAAACTAGAAGTATGTTTTTTTATGTTTATATCATTAGCTAACTAGTATACCCTAACATTAAACCTACCCAAGCATCGTCTTTCAGCATTCAAATTTTCATAAAAATTTAGCAATCAAATCAAACATGAGGCTTGAGTATGGCCCAGGCTTTCATCCCAAAATTATTTTTAACGCATCCCCTTAAAGTTCAAGAAATATTAAGAATCAGTTAAAGTCTAACATGTACCGTCTATACCAACTAAAGAGCTGAGCCCATCGACGCATCCCAAATTAGATGCTCTGATTTAAAACTCATTTTTATTTTAAGAATTCAAGAGTGATAATGATCGGTAGTTAATATCATTTCCTGTTCAATGCATAAATTTGAAAACAATGGACAAAATTTAAGATATTTTTATTTTTATTTATTTAATTTTTTTATTTTTAAACCATTTCTTTAATTTTATTTTTTGTTATTTATTAGTACATTTAAAACATCAATTCCCCATCCTCACACTTCAATTTCACATTGTCCTCAATGTGAGACAGGAAAAAAACAAAAATAAAATAAATAAAGAGAAATGGAACATACTCCCCTGGTAAATAGCAGTGAACTTATGTCAAGAATCATGTTCCGTGCCCTCCAATTCGAATACGAGCCTCAAACTCAAGTGCTCTTTAACAAGAAGTCACTCACAAACCAACGCGACACTCATCTAAAACAAGTGGCATCCCCACACTTGTTTATAATCATCTCATCAACCAACCATTGAACAACCTGCAAACAAGAAAAGAAGTAACTGGAGTATCAAAGAAACAAAACCAAAATTAAAACAAAATAAAATGAAACATATTACCAGGTTGCCTCTCGGGAAGCGCTAAGTTTATATACTAGTCTTCAGCCGGACTCACTCCTTATACCTCAATCAGGAGGCTTCTCCTTTATCCGCTTCCCATCAATACTCCTCAACACTCTCCTCTTACAATTGGTCGGGAAGAAACCAACTGTAGAACCCATGTAGGCCCGAAAGTCTGAATTAAGCCCGAGCCACCAATTATTGAATTCCCCAAAAAAATATTGAGTAAAATGAAATGGGGAAGACAAACTCTTCATCATACTATGATTCATGAGCTCAGATACCCTCTTTATTCTTTTAGCTAACGTTTTACACCTCAAAACGTCCCGCATGGAGATTGAGTACGGTTCATGTTTTGGTTTTTCACAATCAAAGTGCAATGGTGGAAAGGCTGAATCACAAACCATCACCAACCACCTCATAGCTCTCATCACAAGGCACCTTCTTAATCCCCACACTTGGCTCGTTATACAATAGATCCTCAAGCAACTTTAAATCGCCAAGTGGGTCAAACTCTCCCTCATATGTCATGGTAAAATCCATCAACTCTTCACCAAACTCACCCCTAAACTCGTATTCCCACGAGGGAACACATTCCTCTATCTGAATTTCCGTTCCAACGTCTTCAAACTCGTTAAAAAGTTGTGAATGACTCATAAAGCTTAGCCGAATTCCATCTAAAGTTTGTTGATTCGAAAATGGGGCACTTGATTCAGAGTCATGGATGATGCATAAAAAATCAAATATCACTCCATCTGGATATGGTACTTTTTCAATGAATTCACCGGATGAGTTTTCATAACCAAGAAGATTCCCCATTAAATAATACATTAAACGGATTTGAGGTTTCACGTTGTGTTTTCCTATGTAAGCCATAATCCTCTGCATTCTCAACTGACTCACAGTGTAACCTCGTTGTTCTTTATGGGGGTTTTCTTCAAATCCGGTCCTATAATAACTCTCCATGAATATCACTGCAAAGATAAAATTAAACAGAAAAGGATCACCGGTACCAGATAAAAATAGAATAAAATAACTAAAAATAATATTAAACTAAAACTACACTAATTAATATAAGTAATCTAATCTAAATATAAAAAAAACAAAAATACAATACGCAAGTCCTACGTAAATAATATATTTCTTTATCTTATTTATTTAAAACTAACATAACTAATTTAACTTAACTAAAGGTGAAACTTAACGGAACTAACGATAATAAGAAAAACGAATCACCTAGGTAAGATGACCTAACAGTAGTAAGATGACACGGGTGCTAACATGTGGTTGAAACAAGGGTTCTAAAGATGGGCTAACATAGGTGAGGTCGAGGAGGAAACTGGGTTTCTACAGTCAGTTTTACTTGAAAACCTTAACGGCGTCTAGATAGCTTTTAATTCATGGTTGTAAATCTATGTACCCTAATAACTCGTCACTTGGTCCACGTCTAAGTTACAGATCTCACTAAGGCTCGACCTAATTACAAACCTAAGAGAAAAGGGGTAATTCAATACTAAAAACAAAATAACTCAACTTACAAACTAATCTAGTCAACAGCTGGAAAACCGCATGTGGTCTCGCAACAACTAACCAAATCAACTAAACCAGCAAGATAAGCCGATACCTAAGGTTTTGGTCCAACTCAAAGGTGGTGAACCTACTGACTTTAATGATCCAAGAAGTACAAACCCTAATGGTATGCCTACCACAATCAATCAACACACAAAGTATTAACCAAAACATGAAATTAACACACGTACGAAACAATTTCATGCAATAATCAACCACACGGGGCACATGCAACCTAAAATATATCTAGGGCAGCGGGTGTACACGAAATAATATCACAAAATATGAACTTTACGATAGAAAAACAATCAACCACTAGTTAAGCACCCTAAACTAGTTTATTTAAATCTTTAAACATCAAACCTAGGTGATTCTAACCAATCTAGCCAACCATAATGAATAAACAGCAGATAATAATCATAATTAAGCTCAAAGTATTCATTACAAATTGACTGGAACTTGTTTCAAAGCCTAAAACTCAAAAACGAACTCACAAACGTTAAAACTAGTAAAACCGACAACCGGCGTGGCCATGTCATTTGACTGGTTTTTTTCGTTTTAATCGCTTATCTTCAAACGCGCATACCGACTTCATTCGAATCCCATTTGATTTCTTCTTCCTTAAACTCGTTTTTTCGCTCTCTTCAACCGTGGGACCTACAATAAACAGTAACATTTAATTTCATGCAAGAACAAGTTATATCCGTTAACGTTTAAGCGCAAAATAACATAAAAACTATTAGGAAAGCATGTGTGTTTTACACCACATCAATGACATTGCACAAGAATTTAAGTTTGAAGAGCATATTCAGTCTATCAATGAACCATTGGGATCGTCTGACCTGATTGGTCAACAAAGCTCAAGCACCACTGACAAAATTGCTCATATATCGTCTATGCAAGATTAATACTTACAAGACAAGGGCAAGGGGATTGCTCTTGAGGCTGAACCAATTGATGTACAATCCTTGCAACGTCGAGACTTTGAACTTGAACACGACTCGGTGGTGAAGGATGTGCGAATCCAAGAGCTTGAAGCAAGTAATACTGAGAAAGATACAAAGATATAGGAGCTTCAGGCTAATATGGGTGGCCTTACTGCACTATACTTAGACCTCCAACAAAAGCTAATTCAGAAGTTTCAAGATGAATTTAAAAGTGGTGATGATCGTAGTGAGAAGACAACTGGTGACAATCAAGGTAGTGGTTCCAATGTGCGTCTGACTTCCAATATTGATCCTTTCGAGCCACTGGAACAATATCTTGTTGGTTCTCCAAAAACAACCGAACAAATTTAGAGGATTCAAAAGAAGATTCTAATAATGAAGAACTCAAATCAAAATGTGGAGTCTTCTGATCACCCTAATAGATTCATTATTGAATTGGTAATGGATTCTCTGATAAATATGGTGATCGATCTGGTGTTATGTCGTGGGGATACGATATTGATAAATCCATGTGGTGGGTTAAAAGGAAGTCGGGAAAAACTGAGTATTATAAGAAGATGAAGGATTTTGGGTCATGGACAAAGGTTGACCTAAATGATTTAATCAACTCTCCTTTTCACAACCCCAACAATGATAAGAAGGCTATCGAGGAGTGTTTGTGTGTGTTATGGAGGCTAGAAGATGGAAATGAGGGTTTTAGGGTTTTAGAAAGGTTTAAGAGGTTTGTATACCCTTAAGCCCATGGACCTAAGGTCCATCACCATCCCTTATTCCATATTTTATTATCCAAGCTCACACTCTATTATTTTTATTTAACTTAGCTAAATAATAACACGCTATTTATAAAAACGACATTTCTTTATTTATTATTATCAAAAGTAGGATGTTACAAGTCACATCGGTTAGGAATGAGAACTAAGCCTTCTTTATAAAGAGGTGGATACCTTCCCCACTATAACGCGTTTTGGTCGCTTAATGGTAGTAGATGAAAGCAGAATTCCACAGTTAAGCGTGCTCAGGTGGGAGTATTATAAGGATGAGTGACCACCTGGGCAACCAGAAACAAATCCATAAGGCGATGGTGGTACGTACCGGCAGAAGCGGACTATATTATGGTCCGGTGGTGTCACACCCTCAAAATCCACTAACGGAGTTTTACCGTCAGAGGGGGTGAACTAACAGGATCGGAATCATTAGTTATAATCAAACACCATAAGTAAAGTTTTCAAACCACGAAACATTTAAGTGTAAATAAGTGCGGAAGCGTAAATTCATAAACCAAGTGTTGCGTCACGCATGACGACTTAAAACCCAATTAATAACAGTTTAAAAACAAGTTTGCAAAAACGATAGAGTTCAATGTAATGCATGTTCCTATACCGCGCGCCCGCCTCGGCTACCTGAGAATAACATACTAAAAGTGTCAACACGGGGTTGGTGAGTTCACAAGTTTATATAAATAAAGCATTTGCGTTTGCGTTTACGTTTTGCGTTTGCGTTACCAGATAATGTTAAATCAATTATATATCCATAGGTAGCTAACATATAAAACAAGTATTACTAAGTGTTCGACACCGAAGCTGCCTGTTTATCAATTGCCTTGCCACCATGTCTACCACGACCATGGAAAATGTGTTAGCCAAGATTACACCCACTCGACCTCCAGTCGAGTTTAGAATTGGGTGGGGTTTGTCGACCCAGTAGTACTACTCAACAATGACTCGCTATTATACAAATACTAAACGGTTCGATGTTATGAAGGACTTTAGTTGGTTCGTTTTCCACTTAGCCTTTACAAGTGATATATAACTAATAACAAAATCTAAAGCGTTTTGGAGTATGTTATCTCCCCCAAGTAAAAAAAAGCGTTTAAAAGAGTAAAAGGGGAACGTGAAACTCACTGTTTGCGAAGAATTCAAAAACAAGTCAACCAAGAGATGCGCGTCACTGAAAATCCTCACTAGCGTTCTAAAACAAGAATGAGATTTTCTAAGTGTTGGAACTATTATTGAGTCTCTAGACTCGGCACATAATACCTATGCATGAGATACGTTTCGTGTTTCGTTTGTGAATTGTGTGTGACTCAACAAACACATTGGTGATACGTTACATGTGTGAACAACTACTTATGTGTCTAGTATTAATATTGTACATTACTAGCAATTATTCCCCACAAGGGCAATTTAGTCAAAATCATGGCAATTATCTAACAACAAGTACGTTTCATGTAATTTCGTATAGTTTAGCAGCTAGTTTTATCAAGACAGATTTCTACTTGAAAGATTACTCTATTCAACAGATAACAACAGATCAATTAATTCATCAAAAATCTTCACAAAAGCACACATGAGTTAGGTTTCCAGAACTATTTTTATTATATTTTTATTCCACATAGTTTTCTCACAAAGACCAAAACATTACAGTAAACTCACAGCAGTCAAAATCATGCGCAACAGAATGATATTTGTTATTCCCATTAAATGATAATTTCAATTAATGCAAGACCAATTGGGTTAGGTTCTTAACTCAACATGTTAACTTTCATAAGTGGAACCAACCCATTTGGTCTTGTAGTTTATGAGATATGATAATTTCAAAACAGCCTAACAGCAGACCTCACAATTCAGACTTGCACTTCAGTTTTGTAAAATAATAAAAGTTACTTTTTACACGTCCAAAAATTACAAACTTGGACTTTATAGAAACTAGACTCAACCTAATACACTGTAGTGTTTATAATTTCGACCAATTACCGCATTAACATTCAATTACAGTCATCTAAACATAAACTTAACAATCTGTCCAGTACCGGTTTACATCAAAACTCAACATAACAACAATCTATGAACCATAATCCATGCATATAACACTCTAGACACAATATTTACCAACCATGCATATCAATCTCACATTACACACATAGTAGGGTTTTTCTTGAAAGTTTAAAATTAAAGAACAATGATTAACAAACAACAATAACACAACAAGTTATCAATTTCATTAGCAAATCATCATCAAGCATATAATCAAACCCTAACTCATCTAAATCATCAATTTCGTGAATTAGGGTTTTGATTAACCCATTCAATATCAAAATTAAACATATGGAATGCATAGAGTAGTTGTTAATACCTTCCTAGCACCTTAATTCTTCAACCAAAAGCTTGAAAATCCTTGTGTGTATGTGTGTGTAGTGTGACGGCAGCCAAGAAGAGAGGGAGGGGGGGGGCGATCGGGTTTGGGAGGGAGAGAGGAGGTTAGGATTTTTGTTATTAATTAATAATAATTATATTACACAATGGCCCCTCAACTTTTAGTTATTACTTTTCTAGCATAAAATAGCTTTTTGCATCTTGAGTTAATGTTCTACTCAATATTATCAAATAACACATAAGCCTAACATATAATTATCAATTACTTATTGTTTTGATGTTTGTCGTTTGTTCACCAATGGTTTGAGTCAACTCGTTTGCGTTTCAGTGCAATCCCGAAAGACTACATGTGTAGTGATTGTCAAGCGTCATTTAAAACCCTAGTTTAAATGAAATGAGATGTGCGTTATAGTTCTAGTGATCTTAAGTTTGAATTGACGGAGTTTGGATTAACGGAGTTAACCTAAAATTGACGAGTGTCACAGGTGGTAACTGGGCTATTATAGATGGTATCAGAGCCAGGGCCGGGCCGGTGATGCCAGGTCCTGCGAGGATGTTGGACCCCTAAGGGGGTGGATTATGACATGCCACATCGGTTGGGAAGGAGAACTAAGCCTTCTTTATAAGGAGGTGGATACCTTCCCCATCATAACGGGTTTTGGGTGCTTAATGGTAGTGGATGAGAGGAAAATTCCACAGTTAAGCGTGCTCAGGTGGGAGTACTATGAGGATGGGTGACCACCTGAGCAACCAAAAGCAAATCCGTGAGGTGATAGTGGTACGTCCCGGCCAAAGCAGACAATATTATGGTGCGGTGGTAGCTGGGCTGTTACACATTAGGCTTTACTACATTTGATAGGTACACTTGCTATCTAGTGGTCTAGTATTAGGATAGTCTGGATTTATAAATTTAAAACTAGAGTCTCTAGGTTAGGTTAAGTTTTTATAGACCACATTTAGCAACATAATAATGGACTTGGAGGAACACTTAATACACGCCACCCACACATTTTTACCACCATTAATAAAGGAATTATCGCATCCATCCATCCTTTGAAAATAAAGGAGATTAAGCTATTGTAAGTAGTCATTATCATCAAATATTAGTTATCCAAATTGGTTAGATTGTTTTAATTTGATCATGTTTGTATCTATTACTTTGTTGTACAATATTATGCTTAGTATTGACTAAACTTTCATATATCATTTGGTTTATAATTAATCTTAACTGAGTTTAATAATATTGGATAAACATGCGATTGTTTTATAAAAATAAAGGTTATGTTGTAATATCACTTGATGAGGAATGTTAAAACACTCTTAAAATATACACCAAGTACTGAGCTTGGCGATAAGCCGGTGAACTTCCACTCTTGTGGGGCACTAGTCAATAAAAATATGGACATTAATAGAGACACCAAGTGCCGAGCTTGACGATAAGTCGGGGGAATTGCCACTCTTGTGAGGCATTGGTTGATAAACTATAATCTTAAAAAGACACCAAGTACTGAGCTTAATGGTAAGCTGAGAAATTGTCATTCTTGTAAGGGCTTGGTTGAAAAATACATAATTCTGAATATGAACATGAACCAAATGAAATATTAGTAGTAATTGATCATCTTTAAAATGGTAATGTTGACATTGTTGTGAACACGAATTGTTGATGTTAATCCACTAACATTGGTTGATTACTTGTCAAGTGAGCGTGCAACATAACCTATTTTAAACAACTCTTGGATGGTTAACACATGAGTTCCATAATTTTTCAAGAGTTGTGCGGATTAACACTTGGTAATTCATGGTTGATCCTTTACAATTTAATTAATATTAATTTGTATTTTAAGTATCATACAAATGTTATTTTTACTAAAATATTAAGGACAATTCACTTAGTAATTTGATGGACTGTCTCGTCTTTAAAGTAAGTTATCTCATAAATACTTAATATAAACCACTTGCTTACATAAAATAATGTTTTAGTGGAGATCATGAAGTTATACATATATTATTATGGAATAACATGACTTAGAAATAAGGTGTTATTCTCACATTTAAGTACCAAACCAAGCTTATATCACATGTTTACCAATTAACTGTTAAACAAAATCAAGAGGATTTTTAACCAAGATAATGCTCTTATACCTTTGATCATCTCTTTAAAAATATAAAAACCCAAAAATATTTCCTTTAATTTATGTTGTTAAATTTCTTTTAAAAATTTGCTTATTAAACTAAAACTACTATGATGTATACTCTCGGTTAAAATAAATACAACGATATAGTATTAAAAATCAAACAAGTGTGTCCGTGAATCGATACTTGGTTTATACATATACTATACTACATATAGGATAGGTATACCTGCCTTTTTGTGTGTGGTTTAGTTAAGTTAAAAATCAATTTTATAAATTTAAAACTAGACATTTTATGAAACAAACCTTTTGAAAAACTAACGTACAACCACGCGTCACATCATTAGCCATTAATAATCCCAATTGAGAACAATTCATTTGGTGATCCCACCATTTATAATATTTTCTCATTGGACTTCCATTAAAAAGAAAATTAACGGCATTTATTTTTATCCAAAATTGAAACTAATGTTTTAGGGCTCTTTCGTTAAGAAAGAGGATACGAGTCGATTAATGTAAAACTTATGTCGAAACGGTCCTCCACAAAACTTTATTTTTGTTAATTGAAAGTTCAAACACCAGAATTAAAATACTCTTTCGTCGTTTGGAGCAATGTTTCAATGTAAATTCTACATGAATCAACTAATGGATTTTAACATAAGTTCAAACACCTTCTGATCAAAATCCCCAAAACATCTGTTTAAAATTCAGATAAATCTTAACGTCCTTTATTTTTTTTATTAGAAGTTCAATGAGAAACAAAAAATAATAATAAAAGATAGGACCACCAGAATAAATATTCTTAATTGAAATTATTATTAGCAAATGATAGAATTATGAGATTAATAAAATCAATTCATTAAATAGAAGAGATATTTATTGTTGCAATTCATTGAATTTAATTAGTTATCATAGTTTGATTAGTTATATTAGCCGGAAAAATGAGTATTATAATCTTATTAGTTCAATTCATATTTTTTTAATTAATCCGATATTTTTTACTAAAAAAAGGATCCAGTTATAATAGAGAGGCATGTAAGCGAGCAACAAGTTGCGCTGTCACCCCCTTAAAAATGGCAAAACAGATCTTATTGAAAAACAAAGTTATGGTTCTTCGGTGTCGATAAGCTACTATGCTCGACCCGTTGAACTCTTTTGAGAACTGTAACAGCTTCAGGGGTAAGGGACCCAAATGTATCAAAAACAAAAGAAATGAAGACGTGTTGGTTCTCAGCACATGTTTTCTAGTGCTTAACATTTTTCTTGATTTTGCCTTCACTACAACCTGCCTAACAACAAACCCGGTGTCTTTAAGCATGAAAATGGGGGGATACTTCAGTAAGGTCTACACAAGCGTGCTTCCGCTACCCATCCAAACACAAGAATGGCCACTGGTTGGAGAGTAGTCCTCCCTTCAAGTGGATCCGACAAGAAATTCACATGAACTTTTTTTTTTGCCGAGATCCCTGCTCATTTTAACACATCACAAAGGAATCTCTGACCAAATCATGTCTATATTTAACCTCCTGAAGCTCCTTGCAATGTACGCAAGTTCAACAAATTTATCCAAACAAAGTTTACGACAAACCATGCAAGGCTCATCAACTTGGAACAGTGGGATCGTTAAACGATATTTAAAAATGGCCTGGTACTCCACTATTGACATGTGCTGGACTAACAATTCGATGAGAGTGACAGTCAAGAAATATTGAGCATGAGGGGCCTGAAGATATCTAACACTGCTCTCTGGCGAGTGAATAAGCTAAACTTCTCACCCAAACTTTGGGCGATTATACTATAAAGGGCACTTGTCAAATCATCTTGGCTTTAGGGGTGGTGTCCTTATTAGCGAACTCACCAATATCAAGATCGGGTTGGGAACTATGCAACCAATCCAACGCACACCTATAATCTGAATCCAATTCATCAACAACACAATCCCGCAAAATGTGGTCCTATAACTTCCAAGAGTGTGCCCTCGATACTACGAAGGTATAGGTGGAAATATTCTCAGTTGAATATAAACCTAATCCCTTAAGACATATTGGGAGATAGGCTAGTCTCCATATAAAGTATATTTATTGCTGCAATTACACCAATATCATTTATTTATAAACATTTAAAATTTAAAATTAAATTAGTGGTCCATATTGTTTTTCTCACACTTCTCGAAATAATTTCACTTCTCACATGAAGCATTGTGCGTGCATCTATAATAAAAAGGGTTAACATTGTAGGAAGACAAGAAAGAATTTAAGTCACTGAGCTTGGAAAGTCACATGCAATTTTCCTCCATCTTTTATAATCATAACCTTTTCATGGTTTAATTTTTTTTTAAAGTCACTATATGATAATGAACATTTTTTTATCCTTAATATGAGTGTATAGCATTGTTATACTTTTTTTAAAAAAATGAGGTTTTTTTAACTGAGTTTTGCACATGGTGTTCTATATCTATATGTGGTGTTTTAATTTTGTAGGATACAACTTAAAGTCTTAAAGTTTTTTAATGGTAGTTTGTTAAGAGAAAAAAAAAAGTGGGATCACCATAAAAATATTATCAGTGGAGATTATTATTAGTTACTAAAAAAATGTGAGATTAATAGAATTCAATTCATTAAAGAGAAAATATATTTACTGTTTCAATTTGTTAAATAGAAAAGATATTTATTGTTGTAATTCATTAAATGATAAAGATATTTATTTTTGTAATTTGTTAAATATTTATAGTTTGATTATTTATATTAACTGAAAAAATTATTATTATAATTTTATTATTTTAATTCATTAAATAGTTTACATCATTTTATTTATTTTTAAATATTTAATATTTTAAATTATATTAGTGGTCTATATTATTTTTCTTATACTTCTCGCAATGAAGCATCGTGTGCATGTTTGTGTGTTAATAAAAGGGTTTATCGAGTCACATGCAATTTTCCTGCATATTTTATAATTGTAATTTTTTCGTCGCTAATATTTTAAAAAAATTCACTATATAAGAACGAACAATTTTTCATCCTTAATATGAGTAATAACAATATTGTTATACTTTAAAAGAATAAGGTTTTTTTATTTGGCTTTTGTACGCGCCGTTCAAAAAAAAAATTGGCTTTTGTACGTAGTGTTTTAAATTTTGTAGGTGGTGTTTCAATTAGTTTTGTACATGGTGTTTTTAAGGTTAGGTGCATGGCGTGTAGGTTTTGTATATGGTGTTTAAAGCATCTATACATGTAAACACCTAAAACGACAAATCACCGTGTTCACAAAGCGCTAATTCTTTTGTAAAAATATTATAGAAATACTATACTCATATTAAATATAAACAAATCTCTAACTTTATAGTGTAATTTATTTTAAAAAAGACGAACAAGAAAGTAATGAATAATTACAAAAATGAAGGAATTACCATGTGAGTTGCACACATGCAAGTTCCTTTGTTTCTCTTTGAATAATTACCATGTGAATGGTTTTTAATGACTGAGTTGTGAACGTACGTTTACAGCTTGTAGTGACTCCACGAGAGTATGTTGATTCTACCAGGTCACGGTTTAAATACATTTTTCTAATAATTAATTTAAACCGGCTATAATATTTTTTTTATTTTTTATTTTTTCCTGGTATTTATACAATGATTTGCTCAATTTCAAAAAAAAACAAATGATGGGCAGCTTCCACGAAGGTTCCCTATCAGTTACTAACTTACTATAAATGTGTATATAGTTTCCTCACTTCAGTCATTCATTCACTAAATCTCCAACTTCTCCACGCACACACATATAACAAACCAAATGGCTTCCAATGAACCATGGTTGCTCGAAAACGGCTCAGTCAAGAGACTGACCAAGGAGACGAGGCAGGGCCATGGCCGTAGCCGAACAGCACACAACAAGTCCTCGTCCTCCCTTCGTAGAAAATCCGATATGTCCCTTGTGTCAAAAGTGCCTTGTTCAACTCTTAGAAACTTCTTAGCTAATCTCCAAGAGGTCATTTTGGGTACTAAATTAGCAATTCTTTTTGTCATGATCCCGTTCGATATTGCTGCCCAATGCTTCGGTTATGCAAGGGGGAGTCTCTCTCAAGGCCACCATAATAAACAGCCACCGGTTCATACTTTGTTCAGTTACATTTCTCAAAGAAAAATATATTTTTTCAAAATCATAAACAGACTTGTCTTTAAAAGACAATTTTTTAATCTAAAGATTTATACACAAGAAGGATTGTATAACAGGCATGCTATATATATACATGCAACTGAGAATTTCACACCATTTTCAAACGACAGTCTGAGGTTGCACCAAACGGTCGTTTGAAGGTCAGGGCTTCCATCATACCCATACCTTATAAACGGCCGTTTTGAGTTTTTGTTTTTTTTTGCTTGAATGGTCGTTTAAGTGTGGATTAGTAGTTGTCCTTCTATAAAATGTTTTTTTAGGGTTTTGACACAACAAAAAAAATAAATAAATAAATAAAACAAAAACAAAACTGCAGGATGGGACTTTACACCTATTAATTATAAATTGATCTTTATGTTTCAAAACAGAATTTTATAAATAAGTATTGTATCATAAAGCTTGTTGTTATTAACTTATGTTTTTCTTCTATGATATGTTGAAACGGAAGTATTATGTTTATTATTTAGTATATAAGTTCGCCATTTGTTTATTAAACTTGTGCAGACGTGTCATATTACCTAATATACTTCTGTTTTATATAATAAAGTATGCTGTTATCAATTAATATATGTTTAGCTTTCCTCTGCGGTGTTAAAATAGCAGTATTATTGATTTATTGTAGTTATTTTATATATGAGTTTATCATTTTTTTATTAAGTTCAAGTCTCACGATGATAATTAGATTGAAAGAAATTTGTTGTTAAAACAAAATACTTATTTAAACAGCCATGGGTTTTCTCATTATACATATATGATTTATTTTATCTAACAAATTTTTATCTTTCTTTATCTAAACAGCCATGGGTTTTCTCATTAAGTTTACTTGGATTAATTCCGCTTGCTGAACGTGTGAGCTTTCTAACAGAGTAAGCAACAATTTTCGGTTTCCTTTACTTTTAATTTATATATTTTATTTTCAACTAATATATCCAACTAACTAAATTCTTTTTGTATAATTTATCATTGATTACAGGCAGATTGCTTTCTACACGGGCCCCACGGGTGAGTTTAATAATTAATTATCTATATATATATGGGTTTGATGTTTCTCTAATTTTTCAAGATAACAATAAAATTGTATTTTTAATGATATATGTTTGATGTGTATTTTTTATATATTATTGCAGTGGGAGGGCTGTTGAATGCAACATGTGGAAATGCAACATAACTTATTATTGCAGTATTTGCTTTAATGGAAAAGAAAATTGATGTTGTCAAATATTCTCTCTTGGGTTCCATTCTTTCCAACCTTCTTTTGGTTCTTGGCACGTCTCTTCTTTGTGGTGGCGTTGCCAATCTTTCAACTGAGCAGAAGTTTGATAGGGTAATAACCTTTCAAAACCGGTTCTAACAATTTTCAATATACTATTGGTTTTAAAATAAATGTACGTATACATTACATATATCATGTACATATATGTACTAATCAACTGGTCGATCGGACGGTTAATGCTATTTACATGTTACAGCATTTACGTTGTTAGGAACAAAGCGGCGCGCGGAAGCGAAACAGCACACACATGCACAACGATAAACACGCATAAACGAAAATATAAACGACACAAGAATTTAACGTGGTTCGGTCCCCGCGAGGGGACCTACGTCCACGGGCTGCAACTAGGTTTTCTTATTAGCTCAGAACTAAGATTACAATTACATGATGGGATATATATAATAAACAAGATTAGGGTTAAACATAATTAGGAACCAAAACTGGGCCTCCTAATAAAACCGGCCCAAAGGCCTTCATAACCCAACAATCTCCCACTTGAAGGCCTTGCGATAAATTCCAGCCTGCCATCCAAGTAAATATAACAATCTCATTCATCCAGTAACTCTAGTAATCTTCAGTAATAGAAATCTACCAAGCCTCCAGTTCCAAGAACAAGCTAAAACTTCAACAAAAGAAGTTCTCCAAGCCTCCAGTTCTCTAGGAACAAACTAAGATTTCTACCAATCCACACCCTGGTTGCATCCGCCCTTCTCATCAGTTACCTGAAAGGCCTATTGAAGCTCCCGAGAACTCCAATCCGGTCATCCCAGACCCAGCCATGACAAAACTCGCCAATGACTCATCCTCAATCTTAACCGACCCTCACTTACTCACACAACCGGCTTCAAAGACTTCCAGAGGATAAACACTCTCCAAATCAGCAGACTATACCAGGAGAGATTTTCACATTCGGATTCCTGGTCCTCCGAACCCAACGTCCCTTTGGAAACAAACCTAGAACACACCTGCGTGCTCCCACTGTTACCAAAACCCCGAACATGTTCGACCTCCTCCGAATACGCTCAAACTAACATCACTGTGGCTCCAGGCTTCATGTCTGCAAACTGAAACCCCTTAGCTCTACCCGATTCAGCGAGCCAAGACCTTATAACTCGGAAGTTGGTTCACTTCTTCCGACGATACAAAAAAAAACTCGTATCTTCCAAAAGTCTTTAATTAAAAGATTCAACAATGCTTCATTGAAGTGAGTAACAAATAAAACATACCATAATCTTGAACCCAAGAGTCGTCACCGCCTTCACTGAGTCCCAATGCATCAACCCCAGATACATTCTCAAAAGCAGAATTCCAAACCTTTCGACATCGACCCTTAAAATGTCTCACCTCTACGCAACCTACCAAGTCGACTATGCCCAGTTCCCACTGTTTCTGTTATCCCAACCCATGCCACACCAACACTCCATGAGATGAGCCCCACTCGTACTATCCCGGCAAATAACTTTACCCAACACGAGATTATGAACCTCTCAAATGGTGTACCACTGATCACCACCAAACAAGATATAACTTCACAATTCCAAACGAACAAGAAGTAATAATCACAGTTTCGAACCAGCTAACAGGCAAACAGCTATAACAACAGTAGAACTTTCATGAAATCAAGCGGTACCAAGGGTTCTATGACCGTACACACGATCAGTTAACTCAAACCCTAACCGAAAGATCATCCAAACGAGCAATAGTTTACATGACTTGCCACTAACCTCATTTTTTTTTTTCACTTATGCCGTCACCAGCACACCCGCTGGTTCCATTTTCTCCAAGTTTATCCATCACCAGTACTATATCCAAGTTCACATGACAAACCAATCAACCAAAATCCATAACCGTCAACATTCCGATCATAACCACCTCGTCTTCAGTTATAACAATAACAAACGAGAACAAATCGAAAACAGTGAACAGACACAACAAGGGCACGGGCCTAAACTTGACGATTGTTCAACAGAACACTGCCAAATAAACCGATTTGCTCTTGCAATAACCGATAAATCAACTAACTGTAAATAAACTATATAAAGTTACCTCAGACTAATCTCTTGCAAACAAATCTGAACCCGAACCTAAATGGTCTTCACAAAACCCGGTTCCCTAATTTACGGTTGATAATAAATAGTCAAACCCTAACTCAGCCTGACAGCCACCAATCTTGACTGTCGATCACTGATGAACACGAACCAGAAATTAACCCTGCGATCTCCAAGAGTTATTCACGGTGACGGACCTACCCAACCCTAATCACCAAAAAACAGATTCGAACCAAAACCTTCTGCGAAATCGTTACCAGTGCAACGAACCGTGTGTCCAACAAGCCAAAGCTCTGATGCCACTTGTTAGGAACAAAGCGGCGCGCGGAAGCGAAACAGCACACACATGCACAACGATAAACACGCATAAACGAAAATATAAACGACACAAGAATTTAACGTGGTTCGGTCCCCGCGAGGGGACCTACGTCCACGGGCTGCAACTAGGTTTTCTTATTAGCTCAGAACCAAGATTACAATTACATGATGGGATATATATAATAAACAAGATTAGGGTTAAACATAATTAGGAACCAAAACTGGGCCTCCTAATAAAACCGGCCCAAAGGCCTTCATAACCCAACATACGTATCTTTCTTTATAACTATCTATTAAATTTAAATAAAAACACCTGTTTTTCTAGCTTTAATGAATTGTTATATAAACTTTCAGATCTCAATTTTTTATTTGTATCTTTATCATATTCATAAAAACTTATTTTATTCTTTTATCATTTTTATACATGTGTAATAGTTATATAGAGGGTCAATAGTAGTTTTCTAAAGATAGAAAGTTAGAGTGCATCATATAAAACGGATTTATAAATTAGAGAATGGCACGGAAACGTCAATTTGAGTATTACATTAATTTTTTTTTCTCTAAAGTATAAAAAGGTTGTTATGGAGCTTGAGATCGATGTAAAGTGAGGTATATATGACGCTGACGTGTCATTGTTAAGTGATAGGTAAAATGGTATCCATACCACATAGTCTAAGTGCTCTAACAAATTATTTCAATACTAGACCGGCCAGCTTATTGACCCACTAGTTGGAGGGTTAGGCCTTTCATAAAGACTTTTGATAACCTCTTGTTATCTTGATGAATTTAAAATCATTATTTAGAAATTTCTTATTATAATATAGTATAAGTTTTATTATTTTATCCAAACAATTAGAATAACGTGTAATTGAGGATCTTTTTTAAAGCTTGTGTCGTTTTGTGTGATTTGTTAAAAATGGTAGGTTTGAACCAAATATTATAAATTGGTATATAGATGTTCAATCTTTTACATATGGAATAATATGAGAATATAATAAATTTTTTGAGTTTACCCCAATGAAAATACTCTTAATATAATATAATCACAAATTTAACAACATAAACCTAGTCGAGTTGGGCGACAGTACACATGTCTCATACTTGTTTCCTAGGTTACAGATTTGAATTCTATCCTGTTCAATCGTTGAACCGGCCGGTTTTTTAGTGTCACTCTTTAAAGAAAAACTTACTTTTGTATCAACTTGTTAAATATTAATGGATATACATTAACATGCATAGCAAACATTTGTTGAACAGAAACAAGCAGATGTCAACATTGCATTACTTCTGCTGGGGCTGCTATGCCATCTGTCGCCACTCATGTACAGATCTGCTGCTGTTGAGAGTACAACCGCTGATGCACTTAGTACTGCTAAAGCAACACTCAACTTGTCCAGAGCTTGTTCCATTGTCATGCTTATCGCTTACTTTGCTTACCTTATCTTCCAACTCTGGACTCACCGTCACATCTTTGAAGGAGAAGAGGTATTTACGTAACGGTTATTATTAATTTTTTATTATATAATAGAGTATCAAACATAATTAAATATGTTATATATAAAAATCATATATAAATACAAATTTAAGTATTTATAATTTTGTACACATAAATTTAATAATTATAAACAATAGACAAGTCGAGTTGAACTCAAGCTTTAGAAATATATCTCAAAATGATCCGGCCAGCACTATATATAATATAAGTTACATGAGACGACTGGTTAGGAATTACGCATTACATAAACATGTTTGAAAAGCATATTATGTTGCTACCAATCACTTGCAGGAGGATGAGGATGACATGGTTGTAAGTGAAGAAGAAACCCCAGTGATAGGGTTTTGGAGTGGGTTGATTTGGCTAATTGGAATAACTGGAGTCATCTCATTGCTTTCTGAATACTTGGTTGACACTATTGAGGTATCACCGTCACCATAGTCAAGGAGTGACAATCTTGACTCAAACCCTTTCAAATGAGTCCATTTGAGTTATTTTAAAAGTTAAATGAGTTGGTTTAGGTAAAAGATTTTAAATAAATGAGTCAAAATGAGTCATTTGAATTTTCATCCTTTTATTTTCGGGTAAAAATGGGTCGACAAGTTCAAAGAAATGGGTCGATGTGGGTTAGTGTCCTAAGGAAATGTGACAGGTTTCGGATCGGAACAAGTTTTCGTACAAGACAGGTTTCGGCACGAAACGGGTTTCAGATCGGAACGGGCTCGGTTCAGGTTTCAAGTCAACACGAGTTTTCACCCGTGACGTGTTGGGTTTTGGTTTCTTTTGTTTCTTTCTGGTCGATTTCGAACTCGTTTTTTCATTTTTTCAGCTTTGTTTTTGTTCGATTTGAATTCTTTTAGTTTCGTTTTAATTGATTTTTTTGATTTCGATTGATGTGGTCCGGTTTTGGCTTTTTGTTTATTTGTTTCATTTTCGTCGATTCTTTCGGTTTCGGTTCGATTCTAGATGTTTTTTTTATTATTTTTTTTATTTATATTTTTTTATGGAACGGGGACAACGTATGAAACACTTTAGTGTTTTTACTTTTTTTGTTTATGATTTATACTTTGAGTTATAATTTTTTTATTATTATTTTTGAATATTTTTTTGAGGGTTTTTGATCTTAGTAGAAAACCCTTCAAAAAAATTCAAAAAAATAATTAAAAAAATCGTAACTTAAAATATAAGTAAAAAACGAAAAATCTAAAAACACCAAAATGTTTCCGCCGTTATTCTCGTTAAAAAAAAGGAAAAAAAAACTCAAAACCCGGTTTGACCCTAACCTATTTTGACCCAAACCAAAACAACCCTTTTTTTAATTGACTCGTTTTGACCCAAACTCATTTTGACTCATACTCGTTTTGACCCATGACTCGTTCGACCCAACCCAACCCAACCCAACCCATTTGCCATCTCTCAATCACCATTAATTAATATTAATAATCGACAATATTTTATGAACCAAACAACTGGTGATTTTATTCATTTTGGTTTAAAACATTAATTATTCACAAGTTTTATATAAATAATAATTTGGATTAATAATATACAGGAAGCCTCAACTTCATGGGGGATATCAATGAGCTTCATCACCATCATCATACTACCAATTGTTGGAAATGCAGCCGAGCATGCTGGAGCCGTCATCTTTGCTTTCAAGAACAAATTGGTAATTAATCGAATTTTTGTTGGTATCTAGTCTTTGCTAGTTGCCTTGTTGAATATAATACCGTCTTTCAAAAAAATAAAAATAAAAATAAAAATAATCTAATTGTTTTCCATATTTGCAGGACATAACTTTGGGTGTGGCACTTGGTTCTGCAACTCAAATTTCGGTTTTTGTGGTAAGTTTTTTTTTTTTTTTTTTTTTTGTAATTTATTGTTAAATATTTTTTGATTTTTTAAATATAAATTAGTTTACTTTTTATTTAGGTTCCAATGAGTGTTATTGTTGCTTGGATTATTGGCATCAAAATGGATCTTGATTTCTGAAGAGGTAGGTCCCAGCAGAGCCCAGTTAGACCCGCAAGACTCACCTTAAACAGGGACGTCTGCGCAAAGACCAACTGGATCCGCAGGACCAACCATGCTCAGAGACGTAACGTCCTTACGCGCAGTACGCAAGCTGGTCCCGCAGGAAATGCCTCCCAATGGTGAAGGACTCCGCCTGTCCCCGCAGCCTCGGATACAAGCCATTAGGGAAGGCCACCCGCGCAGCATGGCTACACGCACAAGGCACTTAACTCTCCCCAGTGTCACCTGAAGGAATGAGCAAAGGCGGGAGGGGGAAAACTCCCGCCTAAATGAGCCAGTCCGTATGATGGAGGATCTTTTGTGTAATACCTGACGAGGTACAGACAAAAGATCTGACCAAGAATGCGACAGCTCACTGACAGCAGCATGGCAGACAGCACGCCACAGCACTGTGACCAATAGCCGCCGCCTACCCACCAACTCCTGCCATACCACGTGCCTAGCCTGTAGTTGGCAGAAGAGGAAGAGTGCACGACACGCCTGCTCTGTGTCAGCCGCTACCTATCCACCACTCACAGGCAGGGCACGTGCATAGGTTACAGTTGGTAGCGTGTTGGGCCGGCTAAACCCCTTGGAAACCTACCTTCGGCTATAAATACCCCAATGGTATGATCATCTTACAACATCTTATCTTATCATATTATACCTGATATCTGCTCTAGCAATCTCTTAATATACTTTTATATTTAAAGAGCAATCTAGTCTGATTCTCACGCCGGAGGGTGGTCACAAGGAGGAACCCCCCCCCCTTCTCAGTGACGAGCTCACGGTGTCTGTTTTGCAGGTTATCAGAAGAACCATCTTCCAAGGGTCTAACCCCTCGTGGGAAACAGCTATCCAACCCCCAGGTTACCAGTAATCTGCCCGGGGTCCGGTTAGTGTTTCTTCATTGGCGCCATCCGTGCATAAAGCTAGAACTACTATTTTCTCCAGTTTTTTCAAAACTTTATACAAAAGATGGTTAGAGAAATTCCGGTAACCACAACCCCAGCTATTGGGGGGAATACCGGCAACACAGTTTTTACAAACACTACTCCGGCTACCGAAGCCAGAGCAAGTGAAGTAAATTTTACGAACACTACCCCACTTACTAAAGCAGGGGCAAGTGCAGTAAATGACCGCCTACTGGGATCCACCGATACCCAGTTTGAAAAACGAAGACTCCCCCGCCAGACTCTCGACGAAGTCAAGGCATGGGCGGAAGCACGACAAAAGGAATTCCAGGCTGAGTTAAACGAACGCTTGCGTTCCGTGCAACAGGCCGACGAATTCGAATACTGGGAGGATGACTCGGAGGAATCCGACTCCGACGCGAACCCTCGTCATAAGGCAAAAGGGAAGCGTAAAGAAACGGAAACCCAACCGAAAAGGCATTTTGGACAAGCCTTTAAACCAAAAAGCATAGATGGAAGTCCACGAGACTTCTCTAAAACGTTCAGACCAAACGTTACAAATGCAGGAACGTCCAAATTCGCAAAGGACATTGCTGAAGCAATTGCCCCGAAGAGTGCTAAACAAATGCCTAACATAGGCACATATGACGGCCTATCTGATCCAGACGATCATTTGAACAGGTTCATAGCGGGGGCAACCGTTAGCAATTGGACGGAACCCACGTGGTGTTACATGTTCCAAATGACGCTGGTGGGGGCTGCTAGGGCTTGGTTTGATCGTTTACCGGTTAACCACATTTACGACTGGGCAGACTTCCAGCAGAAGTTTAGCCAGCACTTCAGCCAGCAGCGAAAGTATACCGAGGAGCAATGGACAATCCTCAAATGCACACGGGAAGAAGATGAATCTCTGCCAAACTTCATCACTCGCTTCAACTCAAAGAAGTTAAGTTTGGGCAATATCAGCGAGGATCTTGTTCGCGCAGCCTTCATCCAGGGCGCGCAGGACCCAGAGCTTATCCGCACCCTAACGGGTAAAGATGGAATGCCATCCACATGGGATGGCATCATGACAGCAGCCAAACGCTATGCGGAAACGGAGAAGCAACTGGGTAGAGACCTTCCGCAGAGCACAAACCTTTACACCCAGAGGACGAGAGAGGACAACGTCCTCACCGCCCGGTTGAACAAAAAACGGAAGCAAGGCATTTGGCAGTCAAGGGTAAACTTTGACACCTCATCCGGCTTACAGCACCGATTGGGTGAAAGGGATAATGTAAAGCCGCACCGGAACTCCAGATGGACGCCACTTACCAAAAGCGTCACTGACATATTTGCTACTGAAGAGCTCCCATGGCCAAAGCCTCCAGTAATCCGACATCGTCACGATGCTGATCGGAGCAAGTACTGTGACTATCACAGAACAAAAGGCCACAACACTGAAGAATGCATAGACGTAAAAGACATGGTCGAAACATTCGTCAGAGATGGGACGCTCGCGCACCTCGTGGCGAAATAAAAGCTAAGCAGGCAGGCAGGTGCGTGTGGAACCACGGCTGGGGTAAACACGAATAAAAAATCAGCTTCAATATAGAGACTACATGCTGCGTAAAGAACGAGATCCCGAAACAGGTGCGTGTCGGCTCGATGGCACTCCTGTCCCAACATGGAAGGGAGTTCAATTACACAGTTTGCATGTAATCAATTCCAATTTGTAAAGAGAAGGCCAAGAGCCACTTCTAATGGAAATGATTCTCTTTTAGAATATCGAAGCTGATGATTTTACATTTATACTTTTCTGGACACTAATATGCCGGTTTTCACCGCATAATCACGTGAAGTCAGTGAATGGGAAGGCGGTCCTACCCGCACGAACCCAATAACGCGACAAACCTTCACGCAGGTCAGTTGAAGGGGAAAAAGTTCAGCACCCAAAAATGAAAGTGCTGGTCTATCCGCATGAATCATTAAGGAAACTGAATAACCTATCGACAACCGCGCGTCGAACGGTTCAAAACAAAATTCTTAAAAAGGTAAGAAAACCTACACGCAGGTCAGGTATGGGTAAAGTTTTGCCATCCTACTAAGTGCAAGTGACGGATCTACCCGCACAATCACGAAGGAGGAAGCAAAACTTCACACCTATTATCAACCACGTTCAAAGGTTAACTTATCCTCATAAGAAAAACCTACACGCAGGTCAGGTATGGGTAAAGTTTTGCCATCCTACTAAGTGCAAGTGACGGGTCTACCCGCACAATCACGAAAAGAGGAAGCAAAACTTCACACCTATTATCAACCACGTTCAAAGGTTAACTTATCCTCATAAGAAAAACCTACACGCAGGTCAGGTATGGGTAAAGTTTTGCCATCCTACTAAGTGCAAGTGACGGGTCTACCCGCACAATCACGAAAAGAGGAAGCAAAACTTCACACCTATTATCAGCCACGTTCAAAGGTTAACTTATCCTCATAAGAAAAACCTACACGCAGGTCAGGTATGGGTAAAGTTTTGCCATCCTACTAAGTGCGAGTGACGGTTATACCCGCACAATCACGAAAGAGGAAGCAAAACTTTAACCCATCAACCACGTCCACAGGTTAACTTACTCTAAACACTTGGAAAATTGCTATTTTAAACTAAGTATGCAAGTCATAAGTTTATAAAGCAAAGAATCCAATGAAAGGAATAACAATCGTATATTTCAATGATATATTACAACAGTGGCCGGGTAACTACCCGCCTAAAAGAAATCTATACAAAGCTAAGTCTATCCTAAGCAGTGGGAAGGGATCTTCAGGATCAGGCTTCAGGGCCACCTCCGCTTGGACCAGCACCGTCAGAGCGCGGCTGCCCAAGGAAAGCCTTAAGGATGTTTAGCCCATCATCAGCAGCAGCAGCTTCATTCACCTTCTCCACTACTGGATGCGGGAAGGCAGCGTACTGGTTCACAGCTTGGTCATAAGCAGCTTCAGTATTAACATTGAATAAAGGGAAGTTGGAGGGCGGAAAGCCTCTCTCAGCGAACCCTAGACCAAGCAGGAAGCCAGTCTTCTGCCCATCCTCATGAGAAGCGTTGAGGGCTGCGCTCATCGCATCGTCATAAGAGGTCTCTGAGAGGACCTGACGCACAACCTACAAAAGAATACAAGTTAGAACATTTTCTAATTACGAGCGGAAAGCGTAAAGAAAGAGATAAAGATACCTGAGGCAACGCTTCTCGAAGCAACCATTGGAGGGTAGCTTGACTTTCTTTGTAAGCACGTTCGGCTCCGCTTTTATCAAGGTTGGCAAGTTGAACTTCCTTGGCGGCAGCTTCTTCAACGCTTTTGAGTTTCCTTTCAGTGCGGTCAAGCACCCCCCTCTGGTCAAGGATCTCCTGCAACTTCTTGGCATCTTCCATTGCCAAGGCGTCATGAGCATGCTGAAGAGCCTTTAATTTGCATTTAAGCTGCTCATTCTCTTCGCGAAGTGGCTCAGCAACAGCTTCAGCCTTGGCAGCCCTCTCAGTTGAGTTTCGCGCAGTCTCCTTGGCCAGCCGAAGCTGTTCATTCACAGCTTGGGCAGCCTTGGAGCGGGCCTCGAGTCGCGCCTGGACTTCAACCTCGAGGGCCTTGAATGCCTTCTCCTTCTCGGCTGCGGCAGCGGCCAACTGCCGGTTCTCCTCCCGAAGAGCCCGCGCTTCAGATGCATCTTTGGCGCGAGCTGCTTTTAACTTGTCGTTTTCACGACAAAGCAGCTCGACGCGGGGCTGCGTCCGGGCCTGGAGAACCCGAAGCTCATTGGTTAGCCTACCCTCTTGGTAGCTAGCCATGGCTTCCCCCAACGCACCATGAGGAGCAGCGTGGCGAGCCCAGTCCACGCACTCCACAGGGGTGCGAAGGGTTGTTCCTCGGCGTATGTTCCATCTTGGAACATACACTTCATTGGAATCCGACACTGCAAAAGAAACAAAGGCAGTTAGGAAAAGATGATAAAAATATATAAGGGAAAAAAGAACCCTACGTACCTGTAGGGTCAATAACAGGCCGATAGCCGCCAAACCCATCACCTGAACCTAAAGGAAATCCATCCAACAGGTCAGGCAGACGGGAAGGTGGCATAGATCGGCGGAAAGCCCGGCGCGTACCTGATGGTCCGGCCGTCGGTGCCGGTGGCGCAGGTATAGTGGCAGCCGCTGTGGTAGCCATTGTTGGCGCCGCCTCCTCTGCAACAGTAACCGCCGGCTCCGTGAAAGATGCTGTAAAAATTGCACTCACGGCCGGCGGAGACAACTTCTCAGCTGGAACAGCCTCAGGAAGGCTGGAACCAGCGGAAGCAGGCGGAGGCGCCTGGGTCGACGCCTCGGGAAGGCTGACCGAGCCTACCGTCATTGGCGGGGGAATACTTGCTCCAACTCCACCCTGGAATGCGTCAACATCCACGCCTGCACAAGCAAAAGTGTTAGAAAAATTTATTTGAAACAAATCTAGACAAGAATTATGGGGGTACTTACGGGGTTTCTTGAGCTTGAATGCACGGACGAGCGGGGGCGAACCCGATGGAGCCAGCCTCTTGACACCGGTAACCGTCGTCGTCACTGCCTCCCCGGAGGTAACAGCTACAGCCTCCGAAGCGGTGGTCTCCTCACCACCGGGCTTCCCCGCCACCTCTGCACTATCTGACTCGGAGTCAGATAGGACTACCGGGCCGGCAGTGGACACCTTCTCCTTGCCCTTCCCGGCGGCAGCCTTTTTCTTCCGCACCAACGGAGGACCTTCTGCGGATTCCTCAGAAGAAGAAATGTCAACAACTCCAGCAGCAGGCACAGCATTGAGGGGTTCAGGGTAGAAGATAGGCTTACCTGGCCGTCGGTGGCTCAGGATCTCTTGGCCCGGCGGGTAAACCTCCACGAACCGACCCGCGGTCTGCTCTAAGATGGGCAACTCGTTCTCGTCCAGAGCACGAGTACCCATCCGTGCGGGACCATCTTCCTCCCGCGGGTTCAGGAGCGACTGAAGATCGTTCCCCTCTGAAATCAACAAGAAAGTTAGAAAAAATCGAAGTCAGCAAAATGAAACAAGACGTACCATAAGGGACAGAGTTCGAACCATATTCAAGAACGATCGGAACCTTATCCGCATTCGCCGCCTTCCACACCCGGCTCATCCCCAGCATCACCATCGCCGACTCCGGAAAACGGAAAACCGGGGACTGGACCCGGGATATCTTCGAGAACCATTCCGCCTCCTCGTAGTTGAGGGCGGGAAGGTTCGGAAGCGCCTGGCCATTCTTGAACTTCATGGAGATGGGGATGGCTCGAGCGGATATGAAGAAGAACTCTCTTCTCCACGAGCGAAGACTCCGCTCGGTGGTGCAAATCTTTAAACCCTTAATCCGGGTTGTAAGACTGTACCACCCCTGGATGCACCTCCAAGTGTAGAAGGTCATCAGGCGGTCCACATGGGGCTCGATGCCCAGAATCCGGCACACCCATTCAAAGTGCCGGACCTTGGCAATGGCCATAGGGTGCACCTCTATCAGGTGCACACCGTGCCTCTCCAGAACACGGTACACAAACTTTGTCAACGGAAACCTAAGGTTTCCGTAGACAAAAAATGCAGCATAAACCCCGATCTTGCCACTAGGGGCATCGTACACAGTATGGTGGGGTTCAGGAAACTCAGGCTCGAGAGACTCGAGCATGAACTTCCTGACGATATACTGGTACAGATCGACAGGAAGAGAGCACTGGCATTCGCCAGCAGTCTTCTGGTCATCAGCATCATGAGAAGACATGGTGGAAGAAAGATGAAAAGAGATTTCAGGGTAATGCTTTACTGGACAGAAAAATTCGCCGGAAATTACTTGAGAAGAAGAGATGAAAGTGAAAAGTGTGAATTGCAAATAACCCTATCCCCCTTTATATAGTAATCGCAATTAATGCGGTGAATTTAATGCGGAGGAGAGAGAAATCGAAGGTGCAATGAAACTATGACACGTGGCAAAAAGCAAGCTGGCAACAGCTGTTGAAAGGACGTGTGCCAGTAATTTCGCGGCCACGCGCCCGAAATCCCGTGCCCACGCGCCTGAAAAAACGACTGGAATGACCACATAATGTCATGTCGCCATAACTTCTGGCACGTCCTGACAGTCAGAAGAAACCGTCGCACGACGTTTGAGGTATTGGATTGCTCTTATCTTTTCACCAACTCTTCGAATTTCAAAATTCAAAATTCGAAAATATTAAAAAGTAAGCGGGAAAATACCCCCCTACCTTGGCGAACAAGTAACCATAAGACGGATGCGGGTACAGTGTTAAGGTAAAACCCTTCACATACCTAACACCCGCAGGGAATTGAAGCCAAGAAAACCTTGGTGAACAAGTAACCGTAAGACGGATGCGGGTACAGTGTTAAGGCAAAACCCTTCACATACCTAGCACCCGCAGGGAATTGAAGCCAAGTACCTCGGCAACCAAGTAACTATAAGACGGGTGCGGGTACAGTGTAAAGGCAAAACCCTTCACATACCTAGCACCCGCAGGGAATTGACGCCAGGAATACCTTGGAAGTAAAGTAACCGTAAGACGAGCACAGGTACAGTGTTAAGGCAAAACCCTTCACATACCTAGCGCTCCGCTGGGAATTGAAACCAAGAAGGATCTTCTGGGCAATGCTTGCGGAAACGGAAATAACATCCCCGCATAGCGGGAACGTCGAGAACTACGTTGTTTGAAGCTCCAAGATGGAATTGGTGGTCTTAACATAATTGATCACTATGTTCAAAACTACCAAAACCTCATGGAAAATACATACAACTGGGACTCAATGCTCCTGACTTGCGAGGAGGTTACAGACCTACCCGCATCATACCCAAAGACCAAGCAGGAAACTCGGGCATTTCTGCAAGTGACAAGGACTTCCGCGGAAAGAATCCCCATGGAAAACCTTACAAAACCCTTTTCAAAACCCTTTGCTTAAGTCCAAAAGTTCACCTCATTTTATTAAACACTCATGAGAAGAACATTGGACTGGGGGGACTTGAAGAGGTAGGTCCCAGCAGAGCCCAGTTGGACCCGCAAGACTCACCTTAAACAGGGACGTCTGCGCAGAGACCAACTGGATCCGCAGGACCAACCATGCTCAGAGACGTAACGTCCTTACGCGCAGTACGCAAGCTGGTCCCGCAGGAAATGCCTCCCAATGGTGAAGGACTCCGCCTGTCCCCGCAGCCTCGGATACAAGCCATTAGGGAAGGCCACCCGCGCAGCATGGCTACACGCACAAGGCACTTAACTCTCCCCAGTGTCACCTGAAGGAATGAGCAAAGGCGGGAGGGGGAAAACTCCCGCCTAAATGAGCCAGTCCGTATGATGGAGGATCTTTTGTGTAATACCTGACGAGGTACAGACAAAAGATCTGACCAAGAATGCGACAGCTCACTGACAGCAGCATGGCAGACAGCACGCCACAGCACTGTGACCAATAGCCGCCGCCTACCCACCAACTCCTGCCATACCACGTGCCTAGCCTGTAGTTGGCAGAAGAGGAAGAGTGCACGACACGCCTGCTCTGTGTCAGCCGCTACCTATCCACCACTCACAGGCAGGGCACGTGCATAGGTTACAGTTGGTAGCGTGTTGGGCCGGCTAAACCCCTTGGAAACCTACCTTCGGCTATAAATACCCCAATGGTATGATCATCTTACAACATCTTATCTTATCATATTATACCTGATATCTGCTCTAGCAATCTCTTAATATACTTTTATATTTAAAGAGCAATCTAGTCTGATTCTCACGCCGGAGGGTGGTCACAAGGAGGAACCCCCCCCCTTCTCAGTGACGAGCTCACGGTGTCTGTTTTGCAGGTTATCAGAAGAACCATCTTCCAAGGGTCTAACCCCTCGTGGGAAACAGCTATCCAACCCCCAGGTTACCAGTAATCTGCCCGGGGTCCGGTTAGTGTTTCTTCAATTTCAATCTCCTTGAAACTGGTTGTCTTGCCCTCTCAATCATCGCCACAGCCTTCACCTTACAGGTATGTTTTATTGTATTTTATTTGTTATAAAAAACATGTAAATTAACTTCATAAATATATTAACTTTTATAAATCTATATATGCAGGATGGAACTTCACATTACCTCAAAGGAGTGGTTCTTCTGCTTTGCTACTTTATCATTGGAGCTAGTTTTTTTTGTTCAAATTTCTCCAACTGGTAATATTCCTAATTATATTTTCATTTTAAATATTTCTTCCTTTTATATATAATTTTATAATCAGTTTTCAACTATCGAAAGTTTTTAATCATTTCTTAATTAAATTCTTTTCTAGAACCTGGCAGCAATACAGTGAACATGAGATTCAATCCATCTAACCAAGGGATTTTTAGAATTTGAAAGGTATAGTATTTATATTAATATACTTTAATGTATTATAATAAATAAGGAAAAATAAACAAGATTATTTCTGATATTTTAATAAACATATTTTGCATGCAGGGTGAGAGTATTGATAAACAAACTGCATGCATGATCATACCTTGGTGGTGAATTCTTTCATTGGCGTGGACATAATGATTTATGGATTATTGCTTGTATTCGTGATGATGAGTCTGCGTGTTCCTTTAGTGATTGTCCTTTCTTTGTAATCATAATATTGTGAGAGATTACATAGGCAGTATCATACTGTTTAATAAAATATAAATAAGAATTGAAGTTTAATTTTGTGTCTTTAATTTGCTATATATGCCTGAATTAATATGAGTTTTCTTATATTTTTCGTGTCTTTCTTATGAACACATAAAAGTAATTGTTTTTTCTTCTTGTTGTAAAATGAAACGAAAGCTCTGGTTGTAAATACTGTTAACTTTATATATTTTTCAGCGTTAATACATTTTTACAAACCAAAGGTCACCCCCAGCTGGCCAAACCTAGTCGTATGGAGCCCTTAATCGCCTCCAAGTTATCTCCAGTTCTGAAAAAAACTCACCCGCACCACTAGTGGTAAAACCCGGACGCCCTCTTGATCGAATTGAAGATCATCTTAGTTTTACCTCATTGAGCCACCCATGTCTTAAGACTAGATCCAATAAATTAATAAGATATCATAAGACTAGATCCAGCTTCAATGAATCATGATGATCATTCACCATGCATTCTCAAGTGGTATCAGAGCATTTGACGTCTGATTGATTGTGTTGTCGAATTCAATTAGTTCAATAAAAATGTGTTTTGAAATTATCTTGGTTAACGAACTGTACGAACTTATACATACTGATAACTAATCAATTAAGGACGATTAACTTGATAATTGAAGTTATAACGAACCGAGGATTGTCCGGATTGATCTAAATTTGTTTTGAGCTGAATGAATTGGATTTAATCATTTAGTTTGATATGGTTTGAGGTTTAGCGGGAAGGAAGTTATTTGAACGCAAGATTTTGACTTTAATTAGTCAAAGTTGATTCGAGGTTCAACTGATTTGTTGCATGTTTGAGTGTAATTTGTGTTGGAATGTGTTCGGATTGATTGAGTAGTGATTATGAGTGTAATATTGGTTGTGTTTCTGGATTGGTTTGATAAGGTTTTGGTTGGTATTGAATCTGGTTTGAAGGTTGAAGGTTTGAATACATTCGCTAATTTCTTGATCATGGACTAGCTCATTCGCTATAATTTTTTAGTTCATTAGCTAGCCTGTTACAAGTTTGTTATAATTGTTCTAACAACGCATTCATGATATTGTCCATTCATTCGTGTTGCTGTTCACATTCGTTAACATTCATTCGTTAAAACACATTCGTTCACCTCGTTTGCTATCAGTCATTCGTTATAATATTCATTCATCACTTAGCCTCATTCGTTAACTTGACTCGTTCGTTATAGTATCACATCCTCATTCGCTACAGACTCATTCGTTTCCCATTCTCTATCATTGATTCATATTTGTTCATATTTCACCCTTAACTTTCAAAACTTACAAAATGACAAATTATTATGCTCTAGCTTCTCAAATCGCAATCAAGAAAACGATGTTGAACTATGATACGAAGATTGGTTCTCATGCCAAGACCCCAAGCTTAAAAGCCTTGATGATTTTGCAGATGGGATTTGAGAATCAGATCTCATTTAGGAGTGGTTGATCCGGACCGACTACAAAATTTAGAGAATACATATGTGAGAACGCTTATTCATTCACCGGGTCATGGACAAATTGAAAAACATGTTTCTAACTTGACGATTGACGAGAAGAAAGCTTATGATAAACATTTTCCACTTTGACAATGGCTTTACCATAACTTATTTTCCATCAATTTAGCCATATCATAACTGTTGCACCATTGTATGCTTCTCTAAAGGTAAGGAGTATAGGTAATACTCAGTAAAGAAGAAAAGGCAATGTCGAAGTTTCAATACAAGAACTTCATTCTCATGCTTCATGAGACAGTTGGAGAGTTATTAATAAGATCCAGTCACTTGTTAACTGAGTTGAACATATTTGGGTTACATTTGGATGAAGTAGATAAGATTGATACTTTAAGGAATCCTCTTCCACTTTTATACTCAACCTATATTCTGGTGCTGACAGAAAATGGTTATTTCAATAATCCAAATCTCAAATGCATGGATTTTATAGAAAAGTTGGAGAAGCGAGAGTATGATTTGAAATGTCAAGGTTTATCCAAATCTAATCAAGCTCATATTTTATATGGCTAGCCAGAAAGCAGGTCAGGCAGGCGAGCGATAGTACAAGCAAGCTAACACGCGGGTGTGGAGCACAACCTGTCAGCATAAGTACTTCTACTTCTATCACAACATTCTATATCCAAGCAAGTTATGGGATTCCTTCTCTTAAGGCTTATACTAAACTTAAATGTTTTCAAGCTCATCTGGTGCAAGTTCTAGTTCAGTTCCTCCTCCACAACCGAATGTTAATATGGAGGTAGCAGAACAACATTTTTCTTTCATGGAGGATTTCATGACCTCATATGAATAAATGGTGGGAAGTAAAGTCGCTATGTGTGACTTAACTGATGAAGATTATGATTAAATAAACCTTGATAATCTTGAGTTGATGGATCTTAAATGGAACATGGCTATGATAGTAAGGAATATCGAAGTTCATGGAAAGTAATGGTAATGATTTTCTGACCATGAGAAAAGGATTGGGTTTGATAAATTGAAGGTCAAGTTCTATAACTATCAAGAGTTTGATCATTTTTCCAAAGAGTGTGACAAGCCTAGAAAAGAGTATTCTCCTGGTAACAAGACTCAAGATAGAAACTCAAATAAGAAGTATAATACCAAATCAAAAGCCATGATCTTTCAGAGGGTATAGATTGGTCAAAAAGACTATTGGGTGAAGCTTCAAGTGAATCACAACAAGAAAACATGGTTGTTATTGTACAAAATGAAAAGAATGCAGGTGATGAACGATGTCTGAATCTGAGTAAGATTTGTCTTGTGAGTATCAGAAGGCAGTGTTTGCTTGCATGGCAAAAATTGAAAAGGTTAGTTTTAACTCTTCATCTAGTGTTTCTTATAATTTTGAAAGCTTAAGTTCATCTAAAACTGATGATTCTCATAACTCTGTGATTTCTCAATGTGTTGAATCCAATTCTAAACTTGAAAAGATAGAATATTCTACCAAGCAAAGGGTAGTAGCACATCAGGTTAAAGAAATTTTGAGAAATAGAACCAAGATTACTGAGCTTGAAAATGAGATATAGGAATTGAAAAATAAATTCACCAACTTTAGAAATTAATCATTTTTACTCAATGAGATTATTGAGGTAAATAGTAATCATCAAATGTGTGGTAAAAAGTGGTTTAGGATTTGTTGAAATTCCTCCTCCGTTTGGTCATGATTATACCAAATGACCAGACACGGAAAATTTGAAAGAAGTGGATGCTAAATGTGCACTAACAGTAGATCCTCTTGTGACTGTTAGTGAGGTTATAAAAAATTAAAGAGGAGAAACTTAAACCAGCTGAACCAAAGAAAATTGTGGAGAAAGAGACTAAATGTTTTATCCCAAAATCTCATGGTCAAAGCAATCTGGTTTTCTCTCATACTAATGATGGAGTGGTTATTGAAGATGTGTATAAACCAACTATGATTCACAAAGAAAAGAACATTCCACTTGAAAATAATATTCTTTGTGAACCACATGAGTTTTAGAAATCTAATTATGGTTATACTACATCTTTTGTTAGTTCAAATCCATCTGAGAAGAAGTTGATCTCAGATGAGGATTTAAGAAAGTTTGTAAATCCTATAAGTAGTGAGAAAGTAAGAAGATGTAGGGTTTACAAACTCACAGGGGTAAATCAATTAATTGCCGATGAAGTATTCCCTTTGAGTTTGGTTAAACCTGAATCGATTGAAAGAGTAGTGTTTGATTGTGGGAAACCTTATGTACGTATATGATACTGAGAGGTCTTTTGGGGAAAAAATATGTGTATTCAGTCACCTGGGTTGGATTCAGTCTAAAACTTAATAGAGTGTTCTAACTTGGATTTTTATAAACATAAACATGAAAACAAGTTGGACAATTCTCATGTGAAGGTTTTGACTTTTCAACCTGATGATTCACGTGATAAATATCATTCACCATAAATGTTTGTGGATATGAGAACTTGTTTTTTCTGTGGTGAACAATGTCATATTGCTATAGTTTGTGAATCTAAGGTCAGATTGACTGAGAAACCTTTAATCAAGGACCATCTTCCTATGACTAAAAGTATTTTGAAAAGGCAACCTACACACACCAAGGTTGATGATAATCAAATTGTGATGGATGAGTTTAACCCTAGGAAGGTATTTAGGGTTGATTTGAGAAAAAGAAGGTTGGTGTCAAAAAAGTTAAGCTTGTTAAACTTGTTTGCAAAGTGATTAAACCGAATGTGATTTATGTTGAGCACAAATTGACTAAAAGGTCGAAGGAAACTTTGTCCTATAGACAATTTCATTAATTACATCAACATGTATTGAAAAAGAAGTCTAGAGATGTCAAGGTTACTTTTGATGATTTACCAACATAAAAACCAAGACTTGTCTTATTCCAAAAGGAACATGAGGCAACTTTTAAACGATCAACACAAAAGACATGAGGAACATTAGGTAACTGTTGAACTTGTCAAAAGATCCAACTATTATTGTTGATGTTAGTCAAGCAATCTAATCCTTCACTTGTATGTGCAGAGTTCATCCAAGACTATTTCAGGAGATAAATGGATTATGGATAGTGGGTTTTCTCGACATATAACGGGAAATCATAATCTCCTTACAAACATAAAATGCATTCAAGGGGGGTTATGTTGCATTTTCTAGTAATTAAGGTGGGTTGTTTACTAAAGAGGGTGAAGTTTTAAATGGTAGAATGATATTCGAAAAAGTGAATTATTGTTACAAGTTTGATCATAATCTGTTTAGCGTTTCACAGATTTGTGACAAAAAGTATACGATCTTGTTCACTAACAAAGAGCATGTTTTTGTCATTCCAGAATAAATGGTTGTCATGCGATCACCTTGATCAAATGATATTTATGTTCTTGACATGGAATCTAACAAAACAATTTCATCAACGTCAACTCGCTTTGAGTCAAAAGCAACCGAGAAACACACTATCCTTTGGCACATGAGAAGGGGTCACATCCACATTCGAAAGATGAAACACTTGATGGAAAATGATTTGGTGGATGGTGTATCTTTGAAGAATTTTCATATGACTGATCACTGTGTCTCGTGCAAGAAAGGAAAGTAGAAAAAGAAGTCGCATCCATTGAAATAGATCAATTATATCAATACTCCACTTGAATGTCTTCATATGGATTTATTTGGTCCAATGAATAGAGCGTGTATTTCTGGGGCTTGTACTGTTTAGTTGTCACTAATGACTATTCATGATTTTCATGGGTACCGTTTATGCGCATGAAGGATCAAACAATCATTATTGTGTAAAATCTGATCAGCAGGATCGAATCACTTTACAATTTGAAAGTGAGACGTATACGAAGTGATAGTCGCACTGAGTTTAAGAACATTTTAATGGAGTTTTTTATATTCAACATGGTATTCACCATAAATTCAGTGCTCCCTATGTGCCATAGCAGAACGTGGTTGCTGAACGGAAGAATCGAACCATAATTGAAATGACTAGAACCATGTTAGTATATTCTAAGCTTCTTGTTCAATTCTAGAACGAGGTTGTGAACACTGGTTGTTACACTTTGAATCGGGTTCTCATGATAAAAAAAATCTTAAGAAGACAAGTTATGAATTGTGGAACTACAGTACGCTGAATTTCTAATTCATAGAGCCATTCGGGTGTCCTTGTACTATGCTAAAGAAATACGCGAGAAAGTTTGAGGAGAAATCCATTCAGGGTACACCACACCTCATACTTGTAAAAGGCCTGATTGGATGTTCGGTTATGATGGTTTCTTAGATTCAGAAGAATTATTATCAACTCCAGATTCTTCAAATCGTTATAAAAAACACATGTACATGATCAACCAGAAGTTTTTGATAATGTTTTTGTTACACTCGGACTTCCTTGGTGCTATACTATTAGTGATCGGTACACTTGCCGGTTTTGTGTGGCTTCTTTAGGAATTTCGTTTAATAAATTTAAAGCTTAGTTGTGAGAGCATCGTTAGACACACATCAAGTTTTTGGCGCCGTTGCCGGGGACACGGTTTGAGGCGTATTGAGAACGACCCGAGTTAGGATTTGCCTATTGTATTTTCGTATATTTAGATTAGATTAGTTATTTTAATTAGTTTAGTTTTAGTTTAATTTTATTTTAAGTATTTTATTTTATTTTTATCTGGTGCCCGTGATCCTTTTTCTTTTGAGTGTTCTTTAAAGGAAATATGTTCGGACGAAATGTTGGAACGCCATGGTGCAAAGTGTGTGACGGAGATCACTGGGTACATGATGCTTATGAGCGAAGGAGGATAGAAACCGAGGCACAAAAGGCTGACTTCGAATCACTTTGGGTGGAACCTCCATACCGTTTCGCATATGATCTGATGGGGAACTTCTTAGGGTATAGAGATTCATTGGGAAATATATCAGAGCCCACCCCGGAATTGGAGGCAATAATGAACGATGTACTGCATGCTATTGTGAATGACTCGGCATATGTTCCGCCTTCGAGTCAAACGCTTATCGAACCTCTAAATGAGATTGAGGATTCAAGAGTAGGGGAAGAGATAGAGGAGGAGCATTTGTACTCATGTGATGAAGAAGGTGAGAATCCACCCGGCCATGAAACAGATCCATTTGATGCATCACACCTGTCTTGTGAGAATGATATGATTGAGGATTTAGAAGGAGAACACCAAAAGTCTGAACTGATTAAAGAGGCGAATGTGGTTGTCTTGGATATTGGGGGTTGTCATGAAGAGCTTGTGGAGGGTACCTCTATGGAAGTAGATGATGTGCAATTTGACCCGGGTGGTGACATTGAAGGAATAGAAAGATTAATTCTCAGAGAGATACCACAGAAGAGGGAACGTGTATACTTGGATCAAACAAACTTGAAGGTGAGGATTAGACATACGAAACAACATAAAAAGTTGACACACAACAAAGATGACATCCTCTTTCATTACACGACTCGTATAAAGTTTGGTCCGGGTAAGTATAAGTCTTGGTGGTCCGACCCGTTTCAGTTTTTCAATATCTCTTTAAATTTTTCTGGTGAGTTTTTCCCAACTAATAGTAAACGAATAAAACGAAACGGGTCGAGTGGGAAACGGATAAAGGAGAAGCCACCTGATTGAAATTGAGATTTGGGGTCAGGCTAAGGACCCGTTAAACTAAGCGCTCTCTGGAGGCAGCCCGAGATTTAGAGTTTTGTTTCTTTTATTTTTGTTAATTAAAAATTTAAAAAATCATAAAAATCAAAATAAAAAAAAATTTTAAAAATACAAAAACACAAAAATATGTTTATTTCTTATGTTTTTGTTTTCTGTTTTGTACGCCGCTACATGCGAGCGAGTTTGAGTTATTGCAGGTATTTTTATGCGCATGGTAGCTCTGATGGCATTTTTGAACTGGTTCACCCGAAGTTGCGGCCGCGAATGAAATGTTATACGGTCGTTCGATTCATACACAGCTGATGAAGAATCTGCATCTAAACCAGGGGAGTAACCCATTCTCTGTTTTACCTTTTGCTTTAAGTTTTAATTTTATTTTTCAGTTTTTATTTTATTTTATTTCTTTTCCTTGTTCTCATCGAGGACGATTTCGTTCTAAGTGTGGGGATGGGAATTTATTTTACTTAGTTGTAGAAAAAAAAATTTAAAAATAAAAAGAAGTTTTCACTTGTTTTTCGTTTTCGTACGTTGTTTGTGTTTAAAAAAAATAAATATTAAATGTCCCTTGTTTTTAGTGTCTTTTGCCTTAAAGTGGGAGATGATGATATTTATCGGAAATCTGTTTTTCAAACTACTAATAATATGAGATAATAAAAGAAAACGCACTTAACTTGGGATGTGTCGGTAGGCTCAGCCTTGAAAATGAAAGGGCAAATTTGATAAAACGGTTAAAACGGAAATCTTTTGTGGGTAAAGCGTTTTGTCCGTGGAAAATAAGCAATGAAAGGTCGGGCCGTACTCAAGCCTCAAATTTTGGTATGAAAAAGTGGAAGTATCGTGAGTTTTAAAAATTTGAATACGTTATCATATAATGCTTGGGTAGGTTTAACGTTAGAGTATGCCGTGTAGCCTGTGATATAAATCTTAAACTGCTAGTTTAGTGTTTTACACCTCATTGGCGTATGGTTTTTAACCTTAAATCCTGTATTTATGGGATTCTTCGGGTCCGGAGACCATGGGTCTGTATGCAATCTATTCATCTGGGTATTCACAATTCCTAAGTGGGGTTGTGGATATTTAAAATAAAGCCAAAGAGCAAACCTTTATAAGTCTATAAACATGATCACAAAAGTACAAAAGTACAAATACACTACAGACTTGATCATCCACGCTGTTAGCCATGTGGGGTCTCCTTGCTCGCGTCTCATTACCATTAAGAAACTGACCACAAGGGACACGCTACATGTAAGCCCTACAGATAAAATTTTGCATACTCACCTATGGTGATGGTTTCTGGGTATTGCTTGATAACGGGGGTATGTCATGTTGTGGGGAGCACTAGCTATAAATTAATTGAACCTTAATCATAACTAATGGCTGCCTGGTAGACTTTGATGCTTAAGCTTAGGTGGATAAACAATACCCTTGATCCTCTTAACTATTCATAAAAAAATTTGAGCAACAAAAGTTTTAATTCTGCTAATTTTGAGGTTTAAGTCAAGTTGGGGTGGTCTGGTCCGGTAAAAGCTGAAAATAAGCGGGTCTTAAATGTGTAAACCACTGAGTAATATCATTGTCAGATCTTATTTGTCCGGGTAAAGATTAAGGCATGGGTTTAAGTGGACAACAATATCGGTGATCGTGGTTTTTGCGTTTTTCTGAGCTTTAAAAATTAACTTATATGTTTGTAAGACTGTATTTTCCGATTCTGATCCAACTGCATTAGACTTTTTCAGGGACGAAAAAGACTTAAGTGTGGGGATGTTTGATGTGTTGTATAACACACTTGCTTTCTGTATCATTTTTATTATGTTTTAATTGCTTTTTAGTTTAATTATTAAGTTTTATGGTTTGTTTATGCTTGATTTTACAAAATTGAATATTTACTTGTAGGTTATGAAAGTTGGTGGAAAAAGAATGAAGTTTGAAGACTCTAGGGGCTTATTTGAGCAACTTTGAAGACTACAACTCAAGGCCCGACCCAAGCCCACAAGTTAGAAGCCTTACATGCATAATATATTAATTAAACAAAAGAAAAAAGAACCCTAACAGCCCCTAAATCCCAAAATCAGCATCAACCAACCATAAAACTTCCGTTTGGCAGCATCTAGGGTTTCAAAGAAAGTCGTTTTTGCATCTTGTGTGACCAAGTGAAGAAGAAGGAGGCTTAGAACAACTTGGTACAGCAGCTAGGGACCATATTCATTAAGAAACTTAGCCATATATCTTAAGTATTCATCCATAAACTTTATGTTCTTGTTCAAGATCCCTAACTAGTTGAATTGATCTTTTTCTTTGGATTGTTTTGCAAGTAATTGATTGTTTCACTTTGATTTAGTTATTCTTGGATCTTGAATGAGTTTGATTATGTTTATGTTGATGTTTATGATGATTTACTTGAATGTTAATGGCTGTCTAAACTTAATGAGTAGCTAATCTTGTTTGTTCTACCTAGGTTTGATGAATATTGTTAGGTTTTGACTAGTAATATGGATTGTTAATGATCATGGCTTAAATTGTTAATGTAAAGTTTGATTTAACAGTAAATTAGATTGTGTTTAGTGGCTGTGTTTTGTTTGATTATACCTAATAACCTCGTGCTTTAATTAATTGAATCGGTTTTGATTAGTTGTTGCATGTTCAAGGCTCTTTACTTTGTGTTTAGGGTTTATTTGCGGGAAGTACAACCGTAGGGATAAGTGGGTAAATTAATTAGATAAAATCAGTTGTGAAACACCTTCTTAGAGACCGAGAGGTGATAAGAAGTAAACTCGTCTCATTACTTTTACTTGTTAGAATTAAGATCGCGCGAGAGCGGGTTTTGTTCTTGTCGGGTTTGGGTGTTTGAGTGATTAGTTGGTCTAGTTTAAGTTAAGTATAATTGTTCCTCTATCCTTGGTTGCGTAGTATTCGTTTCCATTAGGCTAGTGTGTCGGTGAGACCGAGAGGTGAGTCGGCATTAGAACACGTTAATAATTTGTTTTCCCGGTTTGTTCTTTAAATCAACTAAAATAAGTTAGACTTTGTTAGTGAGACCGAGAGGTGATCTGACCTTCTTGAGCGAACCTTAGTTGTGTCATCCTTTAGGACCGGTGTCGTGAGAGTTTTCAATCCATTGTCTTGTCATCTCCTTCAATATGATTCTTACCTAGGTAGACGTTTTCTCCGATTGGAGTTAAGTTTCCAAGTTTTGATAAGAGTTTAGTTAAGTTAAATTAAGTCTTTTAAGTTAATTAAATTAAGTTAGGTTAAGTATTTAATAATATAAAAATCAATTATTCTTAGGTGAGTCTTATTTAGGGAAGTATTAGATACGTGTTCACGTGTCCTTGTGTTTGACACTCGGACTTCCTTAGTGCTATACTATTAGTGATCGGTACACTTGCCGGTTTTGTGTGGCTTCTTTAGTAATTTATTTTAATAAATTTAAAGCTTAGTTGTGAGAGCATCGTTAGACACACATCAACTTCCATAGTTGAACTTCCGGATGAAGACTTGGTGCGTACTTACTTGGAAGATCAATTATTTTCCACACCAAAGGCTTATAATTATAGTGACGCAGTTAAAGGTGATCATCCTGATACTTCTGATCTCATTTCTATAGTATTGGATGTTGGTCATTTTGTTGATTCTTCTTCTGCTCCATTCACAGATAACCATGAGATTGGGGAATCATCTCATGATGCTGAAGAAAATTTTACCAACTTAAGTAATCACGTTGTTGTGACTGAGAATCTACACTTCAGATTCACACGTATCATCCTCATGACAACATCATTGGTGATCTCGATACTAGTGTTCATACATGTCATTAGATTGCTAATGCAGGTGATTCTTGTTAGTGCACGGTTTTGGCGTCTGGAGTCTTCGCATTTATCTTCTTTGTATTTATTATTATTATAATGAAAAAGATATTTATGTTTAATAGGTAGTTCGTTAATGTAAGGCTAGTTCATTAAGTATGTTTAACGAACTAGCCAGTTTGTTTAATGTAATTCCCATTCGTTAAGGATGTTTATTGAATGGGCTTGTAGTTCGTTATGTATGTTCCCATTCGTCATGGAATGTTGATGAATGGGACATAATGAATCAAGTGATTCGTTATGTTTCCTTATAGAGTCTGTAATGTTAACGAACTGGATCCTAATTTGTTACGGGTTGTGTAACGAATTAGATCCATCGTTTATATATAGGGGTGTTCATTCCCCTGTTAATTTAAGTTTTGATTTAACAGTAACAAACCTCTGTCCGATTGTTCTCTCGATCAAAGGTTGACTTAAAGTAGTACTAATACACATATAATATAACCTAATACATATAATATATACTAATTAAGAGTAATTCTTAAGAACTAGATCCTATTAAGGTATAATAGATCTACGATTTGTGTTCAATATCGTCTAGATCTGATTGTGGTTAAACAAGTGGTATCAGAGCCTTCGGTGCTTTTGATTACCCTTGATTTAGTTTATCAAATTGAATTTTATTCAATTTTGTTTTGATTTTATTATGTTTATTTTGAATTTACTTGAATTAAGGAGAATCGATGAATTATGGATTGATTATTGTTTGATATGTGTTTGGTACGGTATTCGGATTAAATGTGTGATTAGAATTGTTAATGCACAGAAATTTGACACTGTGGATATGTTATCCTGGCATATGTCTGGATCAGTTATCCTTAGCATGTATTCCAGATCGTATCAGGATCAATGATCCTCAGTACTTATTACTAATTAACGGTTGTTCTCATGTGTAGTCTTATATTTAGCAGGTATAACGGTTAGAAGACTCAGTCTATCCACTAACTTGCAATCAAGAAGATATTGACATGTCTGGATCTATTATCCTTCAGAAGAGTTCTAGAGTTATGTCAGGATCATGGATCCTCGGTATTTGGTGCTATTAACGGTTGTTTCTTATATGAAGGCTGATATTATCAAGTGAACGGCTCCAAGACCTGGTCTACCCCCTATTTCGCATCCTGAGCGATGGAGCACGTGGTCAAAGTGGCCGTTACGATTATATTGAAGGCAATGGCGGATTTTTAGGGATTATTAGTTAATAGTCTTTATTATTCATAACTCCATTGAGTTATTGTCTTTTATTTATAAATAGAGGTATGATCAGCTAGGAAAACACACCCAACACAACAGCAACACACACACACTTGGAATTATTGTAAACACTGATCATAATCTCCAACCTTGTATCCTCATTTTTGATATTAATAAAGTGGTGATAGACGATTTTTCATCACCCGGGGTTTTTGTGCCGGCGATCCGAACCAGATCAAGGGCTTTTCCCCGTAACAAATCCGTGTGTTTGTGTTTGCAATCGATACATACTTGTTTTCATCATCATAACACTAATCCTCACTAAACGAATTTGGATACATTATCCTTAGTAGATTTTTATCCAAAACAATTTGTCGCCCACCGTGGGGCAATTGGTGCTATAATCCAGATTATTTCCTATAAATTTTCAACTTTTCATACCCATATCACCATCAATGGTCTCTCAATCAACCTTTGCTTTATCAACCATGCCATCCTCGGTTTCTCTCTCATCAAGAACTTTGCCGCCGATGCCTCCTCTAATTACGGGAGCACCAAGGACCACCGCGGCAGGAACAAGACACAAATTCCATCCTTCCAGAGCTCAAAAACTGCTGCCACTTCGGTGGTCAAATATAACTATGATGTTTCTGCTATGTTTTCACAAGTTTAGGCATACATGGAACAGCAGAACAAAACCAACCAGAGGATCCTACGTGAAATCGAAGATCTCAAGAAAAGAAAGAGGCCAGCGGAGGATCAGACTGCCTTGATACCTAGGGTGCTGGAATTTTCTACTCCAGGATCCGTGGCTCATCATACTCAAGGATCCTCGATCTTTCAACAAGGATCATCCATCCTTCAACCAGGGTCCGTGGGTCAGCATACTCAAGGATCCACGATATTCCATCTAGGATCATCTATCCTTCTACCAGGGTCCGTGGGTCAGCGTACTCAAGGATCCTCGATCTTTCAGCCAGGATCATCTATCCTCTAACAAGAGTCCATGGTTCAACCAGCTCAAGGATCCTCATCCTTTCAGCAAAGATCATCGATCCTTCAACCAGGATCCTCTGGATTGTATCTTCAAGGATCCTTCAACTCCTAACCACTAGGATCTTTCATCCACAATCAAGGATCCTTCTTCAAGGATCAAGGATTCTCAGGGGTTCAACATCAAATGTCTTCGGAGGTCCATGAAGGAGATATAATCCCCATGCAAACCATAGCTTCTGGAGGACCAACTCCTATTGCAGACTCCTCTAATCCCAACTACTCATCCGAGATGCCTACCTTCACCCAGCAAAGAGGTAACTCGTATGATCCTATATCCTTAACGCTAACCGTGGTCCCGTGCAGGATGCAGGTATCAACCAAGCTATGGCCAAAGAACTACAGAAGCTCAAGGATATGATATCAAGTGTTCCCGGGGTGATACGACCAATCCCCGAGATACCTGAGGGAAGTCATAAGTTATCCAGATTTGCTCCACCTATCTGTGATGCTTATATCCCAAAGCGGTTCCAGAGCCCCAACATGAAGACTTATGATGGAACCACCGATCCTGAAGAGCACGTTGCACAATATAGGGAGCGTATGGAAATCAAACCTATCCCGGAGAGACTCAAGGAAGCTTGCTTGTGTAAAGGCTTCAGATCCACACTCACAGGACCCGCCTTAAAGTGGCTTCTAAGTCTTCCTCCCTTTCAGTTACTTCTTTTTCACATTTAGTTAACTTGTTCAACAACCAATTTTCCAGTAGTAGGAAATTTGAGAAGTTAACTAGTGATTTATACCGAGTTATCCAACCTAGTGATGAAACCCTTAGGGATTTTGTTACGAGGTTCAGTAGGGAAGCTCTAGAAATCCCTAATCTTGACATGGCTACTGCTGTTGAAGCATTCAAGATGAGACTTCATAGGGGCTCCCCCTTTTATGATGATCTTGTGATGACTCCTTGTAGGTCTCTAGATGAAGTAAGAAACAGGGCACTCCGGTTCATACGATTGGAAGACGACAAGAGGATCCAGAATCATCTGGGGGCTGAAACAAAACAGGAATCCACTGACAAGAATAAAGGATCCTCATACAGGAATAACAACTCAAAGCCGTACACCAAGTTCAACAATCAAAACGTACGAGCGGTCGAAGAAGGAGATAATGATGAAGACTATCCCTGCATATTCGAGTATTGTTTCTCCCTAGATACCCATGGCTTAATTTGTACCATGAAGGATCTAGGGGAAAAAGCAAGGTGGCCCCGAAAGAACGAGAAGACTACCACCTTCAAAGACAAGTCGAAGTGGTGTGCTTTCCACGAATATTTTGGTCACATGACAGATGAGTGCATTGGCTTAAGGAGGGAAATTGGATACCTCCTGAGAAAGGGTCACTTCAAAGAACTCTTAGGAAGAAAGAGATCCAAAATCCAGGATCCTGAAGATCTTCCATAAAAAGCAACGCCACCACCACCAGACGCACAAGTAATCAACTTCATCTCCGGTGGCTCAGATATACGCGGTACTTCTTTCTCCTCAGCAAAAAGACACGCCAAAGAAACAAAGTTGGAGAACGGAGAACGACTAGTCATATCCACCACTTTAACGACAGACAAAAGAATCTTCTTCGATGAGGAAGACAAACTAAACATCCAAGATCCTCACCATGATGGTTTAATTATTACTTTATTTATCTCTAACCATTATGTACGCAGGATCCTAGTAGACGGTGGCAGCTCGGTCAACATTATCCAACATGATGTCCTTAAGAAGATGAACATCCCGGATTCAGAAATCATTCCTAGAACTTCGTGCTAGTCGTTTCAGTGGCGAAACCAAGAAGACACTGGAGGACATCAACCTCCCAATTTATATCGAAGGGTTAAATTCATACCAAAAATTTTGTGTTATAGATAACCTTTCCTGTTGCAATTTATTTTAGGTAGGCCGTGGCTCCATGGAATGAAGGCTGTAGCCTCAACTTATCACCAGTGCATCAAGCTACCTACTCCTTGGGGAGTTGTAAAGATAGTAGGTGACCAAGCGGAGGCCAAGAACTATTATTCATCGTCAATGAAGCCAACAGCCAAGCCAACCATAGCATAGCAATTACAGCAACATCCTAGGGACGTGCTGGAAGCTCGGGAGAAAGACCTTAAAGAAGTATCATTGGACCCAGAAGATCCAAAAATAAAGGTGTTCCTAGGATCCTGTATCCCTGACGAGATCGAAGAGGATATAATGTCCTTCCTAAAGCGACGAAAATCCACGTTTGCCTTCAGATATTCAGACATGACAGGTATTTCTAAGGAGGTAATTACTCATAAATTGGGCCTTGATAATTCTATTAAACCCGTCCATCAGAAGCGAAGGAAATCGCTCCTGAGTGGAACGAGATCATACAAGAAGAAGTTGAAAAACTTCTTAAGGCCGGTATGATTAGAGAGGTTAAGTATCCTCGATGGTTAGCTAATGTGGTGTAGTTTCAAAAAAGTATGGAAAGTGGAGGGTATGCCTTTATTTTATACAGATTTAAACAAAGCATGTCCCAAGGATCCTTTCCCGTTACCACATATAGACTCCATGGTGGATGCAACGGCAGGACATGAAATGCTTACCTTTATGGATGCTTCCTCTGGATTTCAACAAATTCAGATGGAACCATCTGATCAAGAGGATACCGCATTCATGACTCCTACCGGCATATATTGTTATATTGTTATGCCATTTGTACTAAGAAATGCAGGGGCAACATATCAAAGACTGGTCAATATGATGTTCAAGGATCAGTTAGGCAAAACCATGGAAGTCTATATAGATGACATGGTGGTGAAATCAAAGAAGGCCGAGGATCACCTCAGGGATCTCGAAAAAGCTTTCAATATCCTTGACCAGTACAATATGAAACTGAATCCGTCAAAATGCCACTTTGGTGTTAAGGCTGGAAAGTTTCTGGGATATATGGTGACTAAAAGAGGAATTGAAGCAAGCCCAGAGCATATTGAAGCCATCATCAACTAAAGTCGCCTGCAAATGCCAAGGATGTTCAAAGGCTCACGGGAAGAATAGCCGCTCTCAACAGATTCATCTCAAGATCCTCCGAGAAATGCAAAGACTTCTACGACATTCTTAGAAAGAATAAGAAGTTTGAATGGACAGAAAAGCATGAGGCTGTGCTCAAAGCCTTGAAGGATTACTCATCCTCAGCTCCAGCTCTAATGAAGCCTGTGGATGGAGAATCCTTATATCTGTATCTAGCAGTTTCAGGTAATGCAATAAGTGCCGTCCTCGTCAAGGATCATGAAGGTGAACAACACCCGGTATATTATGTAATTAAGAGTCTTTTAGATGCGGAAGCCAGGTATTCTCATTTAGAAAAATTAATTCTTGCACTTATTATGGCTTCTACTAAATTAAGACATTACTTTGAGACTCATACTATTATCTTGAGAACTAATTATCCTGTTAAGAATGTGCTTAGAAAACCGGAATTGTCAGGAAGGATGGCCAAGTGGGCTGTGAAGCTGAGTGCATATGACATTCAGTATGAGCCTAGAACAGCTACCAAATCGCAGGCACTAGCGGACTTTGTGGCTGATTTCAGCAGTGACATGCAAAAGGAGGCTGATTTAGAAGTCCAACAACTAGAAGAATCCAAGGATCCTTGGATCCTCTTCACAGATAGAGCATCCAACGTAAGAGGAACGGGATTGGGCATACTACTTAAATCGCCATAGGGGGGACATAATACCCCAGTCCATTGCATGGGCATTTCAAGCCACCAACAATGAGGCAGAGAACGAAGCACTCGTCGCAGGTTTACTTTTAGCAAAAAGCATGAGGATCAGGTATCTTCAAGTTTATATGGATTCTTTACTTATAACTAACCACTTTAACGGTTCTTATGCCGTGAAAGGTGAGAAAATGATCAAATATTTAGAAGTTGTGAAGGAATTAGCAAAATCCTTCGAGTTGTTTAGTATTATTAAGGTACCAAGAGAGGAAAATGCCGGGGCGGATGCCTTAGCAAATTTAGCCTCGTCCTTGAAAATTCCAGAAGATACAAAGATCCCAATTATTCACATACTCTCGCCAGCAATAGGAGAGCAAGAAGTTGGGGAGATAACAAGTGACAAACAGATTGTACTTTTAGATCCATTATCCTCAGCCAGCCAAGGATCCTGGATCCTCCCAATCAAAAAATACATCCAATATGGAGAAATTCCAGCCATAGAGAATCCCAAATCTTTCAAACTCAAGGTATCACAATATATTTTATTAGATGATATGCTATACAGAAAATCTCTTGCAGGTCCATACTTGAGGTGCATAGAGGATCCTGAAGTCCAAGAGGTACACAAGGACTTTCATGAAGGTGATTGCGGTAACCACACAAGGGGAAGAGCATTATTCTCCAGGATACTTAGGACTGGGTACTTCTGGCCGACGATGAAGAAGGATGCAATGGAGTACTCAAAAAAGTGTGATGCTTGTCAAAGGCATGCAAACATCCTTCACCAGCCAGTAGAACCAATGTATCCTATATCCTCTTCATGGCCTTTCATGGAGTGGGGAATGGACATTATTGGTAAGCTTCCAAAGGCTCCAGGTGGAAAGGTTTTTATGCTTGCCATGACAGACTACTTCTCCAAATGGATTGAAGCAGAAGAATTCGTGCAAGTCCGAGAAAGGGAAGTTATATCATTTATTAAACGAAATATTATAACTAGATTTGGTATCCCTTCTGAAATTGTTTGTGACAATGGTTCATAGTTTATCGGGAAAAAAACCACTAACTTTTGTGATAGTTGGGGCATCACGATGATTACCTCTACTCCAGTGCATCCTCAAGCTAATGGTCAAGCAGAGTCAAGCAACAAGATAATCATCAACAACTTGAAAAAGAAGCTAGGATCCAAGAAAGGAAAATGCGCCGAAGAGCTACCATATGTACTTTGGGCCGACAGGACGACACCAAAAAATGCAACAGGACAAACACCCTTCTCATTTGTGTTTGGGTCAGAAGCAGTTATTCCTACAGAAATGGTGGTTCCAACAGCTAGGAAAAGCATCTGTGATCCTAAGGCCAATAGAGAAATCCTTCTCGAAGACTTGGATACTTTGGAAGAACTCAGAGACTTAGCCAAAATATGAATGGCAGCTTATCAACAAATGGTAGCTGGGGCATACAACAAGAATATCAAGATCAGAAAATTTCAAGAAGGAGATTTAGTTTTAAGGAAAGCCTTCCAAAACACAACCAATCCGGCTGATGGGAAGTTAGCAGCCAAATGGGAAGGTCCTTATCTGATCGAGTTGGAGGCAAGAAAGGGGGCATATCATTTGCTCACTATGGAAGGCAACAGGTTACCAAGAGCGTGGAATGCTATCCACCTCAAGAAATACTTTTTCTGATCAGGATCAAGTATCCTCTGAGGATCAAGTATCCTTAAAGGGTCAAGGATCCCAACATTGGTAATATCTATCTGATTACTTATTCTTTTCAATTTCTTATTATTTTAAGGATAATGTATTCTTAATGATTTGTCTCTTCCAAGTTTTAATTAACAATGCAGGTTTCAATAAGAGGTTCAATGTCTAAGAGGTTGGCCACCTCTCCCTCACGCTTAAGGTACATCGCTATTTTCCTTGGCCTAGCCACGTTTGGGTATGACTCCCGATGGTCATATCCTCTAAGGTTTAAAGGTTTTCACCTTTCTTATAAATAGAGTTTCTACACTCTTGCCTGGAGCTCACGCTATCCAACGTATAGTCCGGGGCAGCGGGACCAGTACACGCTTAGTGGCTGACAATTTCGTTGCTTTCGGCTATATGGAGGATCCTACGATTTATGGTAGACATACCATACCACTGGTTTATAACGTTTTCACGTTATCTCAAGACAAAGGTTTCTAACATTTTCATGTTAGCCAAGGTTTATAACGTTTTCACGTTATCTCACGTTTGGGCTAAATCCCGGTTTGGGCGAGTCCCTAGTTGACATCCGTATCTTTGGGCCAGACCCCAGTTTGGGCTTGTCCCCAGTATTTGGGCTTGTCCCCAGTTCACGAGCTTGTCCCCAGATTACACGGGCTTGTCCCCAGTTGCACGGGCTTGTCCCCAGTTTATTTTATGGGCTTGTCCCCGGTTTATTGGGTTTAATCCCAGATAATATCATAAGTTATTTGCATCAGGTATCATAAATTAGACTCTGAGGATCACCGAAGGATCAATACTTATGGATTCAAAATCCTTTAATTCAGTTTTATAAGGATTGCAAAAGGATAAATACTTATGGTAACTTAGTCTAACCAGACCTTACGGTATGATTTCTGTTTATCGGTTTACACTTATTTGATTTCAGTTTATATCTTTATAGATATAAGGATTCATTATTCTCAATATATTTTTATTTAAGATCCTGGTATATTTTTGCAAGGATATTTTATCCTTAAAACTTTTTACTAAAGAATATTTCTCAAAACTTTCAACAAGTATAAATCTATATTAAACAAAATTTCAAAATAACAGACAATCAACAGATAGTTAAAAGATACTATTTATTAAACTTACTTGCAATTACCAAAAATCTTAACCCGGATTTCACCATTCAAAAAATGGACAATCCACCCGGGTTAAACAGGTGTTACTAGTTGTTCATGATTTGCAGGGAGAAGGATATACAGCCGGAAGGGAAGTTCCCATGGAAAATCCATTGATATATGACAATTATATCCGACTTGTCAAATCTCATATGTTTTTACAGGAAGTTTGAATTCGAAGGCAAAATGACCACTGTGATCTTATCACAACCGCCATTTTGGGGGCAATTGTTAATGCATAGAAATTTGACACTGTGGATATGTTATCCTGGCATATGTCTGGATCAGTTATCCTTAGCATGTATTCCAGATCGTATCAGAATCAATGATCCTCAGTACTTATTACTAATTAACGGTTGTTCTCATGTGTAGTATTATATTTAGCAGGTATAACGGTTAGAAGACTCGGTCTATCCACTAACTTGCAATCAAGAAGATATTGACGTGTCTGGATCTATTATCCTTCTGAAGAGTTCCAGAGTTATGTCAGGATCATGGATCCTCGGTATTTGGTGCTATTAACGGTTGTTTCTTATATGAAGGCTGATATTATCAAGTGTAACGGCTCCAAGACCTGGTCTACCCCCTATTTCGTATCCTGAGCGATGGAGCACGTGGTCAAAGTGGCTGTTACGATTATATTGAAGGCAATGGCGGATTTTTAGGGATTATTAGTTAATAGTCTTTATTATTCATAACTCCATTGAGTTATTGTCTTTTATTTATAAATAGAGGTATGATCAGCTAGGAAAACACACCCGACACAACAGCAACATACACACACACACTTGGAATTATTCTAAACACTGATCATAATCTCCAACCTTGTATCCTCATTTTTGATATTAATAAAGTGGTGATAGACGATTTTTCATCACCCGGGGTTTTGTGCCTGCGATCCGAACCAGATCAAGGGCTTTTCCCCGTAACATATCCGTGTGTTTGTGTTTACAATCGATACATACTTGTTTTCATCATCATAGCACTAATCCTCACTAAACGAATTTGGATACATTATCCTTAGCAGATTTTTATCCAAAACAAGAATTGTGATTTAGATTGGATTTGATTGGTTTTGGTTTGGATAATTTTGTGTACGAAACAGGGGATAAGGATTGCGGAAATTGATGTGTGTTTGTTTTGTTATTGTACACGGGATTGTGAGTATTGGAATCGCGATTTGGTTACGAGTAGTTTAAGCTAAGATTTGGTTAACTTGGTTAAGTATCGAATTGGTATTACAAATCTGAGTTGATGTTTGGTGTTCTTGAGTCTGGAAATTTTTCCAGATTTCTGGAAAATACTTTGAAGATATAAAGATCTTCATAGCTTGTTTGAAGATTCATCAATGGAGTTAATTCGTTATAGTTGATTCACTAAACAAGTTAATTCGTTATACTTGATTCTTTACATACGTATCCTCTGTCGAAAAGATTCGTTACCAATTCTCAACAGATTCGTTACCTTTTCTAAACAGATTCGTGCCACGTGTCAAAAAGGTTATTATAACCGTCTAACAACATGTTTCGTTATCAACTGTAGTTGATTCATCAACTTGATTAGTCAACTTGTTTCGTCAACATGTTTCGTCAATTTGATTCATTGACTTGTTTGACTTGATTCGTTAGTGACGTGTCCTTGATTCTTTACTAATTTGTTTTAAGCTAATTCGTTATGGTACTGTTCCTGGTTCGTTATTCAGATAACAATCAATTCGTGTCTTTGATTCGTTATATCTAGTTCGTCACAGTTACTGTCACAGTTCGTCACATTTACAGTTCACAGTTCGTCACATTTACTGTTCACAGTTCATTACATTTTCAAAATTTTCACTTTTAGTCCTTGAAGTTTGAATTATTGTTGAATTCGAACAAGTTATTTACAATGGCTGGTTTGTATGCGTTAGTTTCTCATAACGTACTCATGCAAAAAATGTTACAATTGGATACTAAAATTGGATCTCATTCCAAATGCCCTCGATTGATGAAATTCAGTGACTTTGCAAAATGGGAACCACGTTTTCGTGCTCATCTTGGTTCTGTTCATCTTGACTGTTCCTATTGTCTTGATGAAGTTTACACTGTACCTATGATTGGTGATGATACAACTGGTTTTACTCCTAAATCTATTTCACAATATTCTCAAGAGGAAAAGAGGGCTTTGGAAATCAAGACAAAAGCATATTCGACTCTTACTATGGCTTTACCAGATAATATATTTCATCAAGTTGGAAGCATCAAGATTAGTGCTTCTTTGTTTCAACACATAAGAATGAGAAGCATGGGTAATACTGAGGATAGTAAGAAAGTAATGTTAAAGTTCCAATTCAGAAACTTTAACTTACTCAAAGGTGAAACTGTTGAAGAAATGACAACTCGTTTCAATCATTTAATTGCTGAAATGGACAAGTTAAAGATTGAACCTTCTGAATCTGACAAGATAGATACGGTCATCTATAGAAAGTCAAGATCCAGATTTCTATGGTGGAAGTATGCCTTTAAGTTCAACAATATCTCCGATCACTGCATTTATCACTCAGAATGCAAATGAAAATTCAACAACAATTTATAATGATCCACGTGCATGCTTTTTGACCTCTGGAAGTTCTGGATCATCTGGTGCTTCTGGATCTTCTGGAGGTTCTGGAACTTCGGCTACTGCAAATCAGTTCTCAGCACCACCTAATGTGAACATGAAAGAGGCTGACCAAATTTTTGCCTTGTTGTAGTCTTTCAATACTTCTTATGAGAACTTGGTTGGTAGTAAAATTTCCACAAGTGAGTTAACCAATGAAGATTATGACCAAATCGATCCTGATGATTTGGAGCTCATGGATTTGAAGTGGAATATGGCAATGATAGTGAGAAAAGTGAAGAACTTCATGCAAAGAACTAGCAAAGATCCTCCATCGTTGAACAAGACGGTTGGGTTTGATAAATTGAAGGTTAAGTGTTATAAATGTCAAGAGTTTGGACTTTGCCAAAGAGTGTGACAAACCAGAAAAGGAGTACACTGGTCCTCAAAGTCAAGATAGAAGTTCTTCTGTGAAAAGAAGTAATGATGCTGATGCGTCTTCCGGAAATAAACCATCTGCTTCTGGATTACAAGCATTGTTGTCTGCTGATAGAACTGATTGGTCACAAAGGTTGCTATGCAATGACAATCAAGCTAACTTGGATATGTTTGAGTCAAATGAAAGTTTTCATGATGCAAGTGGAAATGAGCTATCTTCTGACAATGACACTGAGTCTGATTCTGATGATTCATGTGAAATGTAGCCAACCACGTTCGCTTGTATGGCCAAAATTAATGATGTTAGTTCTTCTGTTCCTAACTGTTAGTGCACGGATTTGCGTCTCGAGTCTTTGTAATTATCGTTAAATGTTTATATAATTATTTTAATGTAATATTTAATGATTATTTAATTCGTTATGTTATGTCTAGTTCGCTTGGAATGTTAGCGAACTAAGACTAGTTCGTTAAGGTTAAGTCTAGTTCGCTAGGAATGTTAGCGAACTAGGACTTTATAATGTATTCCCTCCTGATTCGTTAGGGGATGTTAACGAATCAGGGGGTGGTTCGTTAAGTTAATTTAAGTTAACGAAGGGGATTCTGGTTCGCTAGGGGATGTTAGCGAACCATATCGTCTTCTATAAATAGTGAACCACTGTTCACTTGTAAAGTGTTGAAGTTTTGAGAGAATTAATATTATTCTGAAAAGGTTTAAAGTATTCTCTCTCCCTCCCTCAAGCTTCATAATAATTATATTGATAATATATACACTAATAACAATCAAACTAAGGTATAAAAGAGTTAGATCTGTATAATCAATATCAAGCTTGATTAGAACGAGTGTTATAAAGGGGATCAAACAAGTGGTATCAGAGCTTTCGGGGCTCAATTCACTTGGTTTTGATTGTTATTATTATAGTTTTGTGTTATTTTTCTGTTTAGTTTGAATTTGAATCAATTTGAGTTGATTTGGATTGAATATGGATGGATTAGAGTGATTTTGGTTTAGTTAAGGTATTATTGAGGTTCAATTGTGTGGAATTGGAATGTGAATTGGATTTGGGATGTGTATTGGGTTTTCGGTTTAAGTCCGTGAACAGGGTTTTGATTTTGGTCGAAATTGGTTCGTGTATGGTGTTAATTGGTTACGAGATGTGTTGGATTGAATTCGCTTTGCGATTACGAGCATTTTGGTATATTATGTGTTAGTTTTGGTTGACAATTGAGTGTGTAATTCGGATCTGGAATAGATGTATTTCTGGGTTTGAACTTCATATTTCTGGAAATTTGTTCTTGAATATTTGAAGATTTGAAGATGATGGCAATTCGCTATAAAGTTTCAGGCGATTCGCTATGTCTTTAATTTGATTCGTTATCAATTCTTGTCATTCGCTAATCAGTTCGCTAGCTGATTCGTGTGAGTTAATCAATTCGTGTTATCTAGTTCGTTAACAAGATAACTGATTCGTTTGACACGTGTTTGTCTTGGAATTTGTGCCATAACAACTTTTTGCCACGTGGCAAAAAGGAATCAAGTTTGTTACAAACAGTTGTAACAACCTGATTCGTTATATTATAATTCGCTATTGTGTTGATTCGTTATCAACTGTAGCTGATTCGTTATCTCAATTCGCTAAGCATTCCTTAGCAATTCGTTAAGGTGACTTGGTCAATTCGTGTGATCAATTCGTTAAGTTGATTTGGTCAATTCGCTTGATTAATTCGTTAAGTTGACTTGGTCAATTCGCTTGATCAATTCGTTAAGTTGACTTGGTCAATTCGTATAGTCAATTCGTTAAGTTGACTTGTGATTCGTTAAGCCTTTATCACATTCATTATCTGTTTCGCCATTTGGGTGATTCGTTAAACTTAGTTGTGATTCGTTAAGGTTGACTCGCTTAGTTGACTTTTGATTCGTTAACTTATTCTCCTCATTCGTTAAGACTTGATTCGTTAAGTCTCAACTCGTTACAACTGTTCACAGTTCGTTACAATTAATCACAGTTCGTTACAACTGTTCACCATTCGCTACTACTGTTCACTGATTCGTTAAGATATTTTATTATTTGTTTATTTTCGAAGATGGCTGGTATGTATGCATTGGCGTCTCAAAATATGTTGATGCAACAGATGTTGCAACTTGATACCGAGATTGGTTCACATTCTAAATGTCCGAGATTGATGAAGTTCAGTGATTTTGCCAAGTGGGAACCTCGGTTTCGTGCACATTTAGGATCGGTTCATCGTGACTGCTCATATTGTCTTGATGAGGTTTATGTTGCACCAATGATTGGTGATGATACTGTTGGGTATACTCCTAAAGTTGTCTCTCAATACTCACAAGAGGAGAAGAAAGCTTTAGAAATTGAGATAAAAGCATATTCTACATTGACTATGGCTTTACCAGATAATATTTTTCATCAAGTTGGAAGTATCAAGAGATGTTCATCTTTGTTTCAACATCTACGTATGAGAAGCATGGGAAACACAGCTGAGAGTAAGAAAGTGATGCTCAAGTTTCAATTTCGAAACTTTAATTTATTAAAAGGAGAAACAGTTGAAGAAATGACTACCAGATTTAGTCATTTGATTGCTGAAATGGATAAAATGAGAATGGAAATCTCTGAAAGAGATAAAATTGACACTATCAAGAGTGTGCTTCCTAGTTCCTATTCAACTTTTCTCATGGTTTTGAAAGAGAATGATTATTTTCTGAATGAAGATTTGACAGCACTTGAATTCCTACAAAATATCGAAGCAAGAGAATATGATCTTAAGTGTCAAAAGTCTTCAAAAGAAAATCAAGATCCGGCTTTCTATGGTGGAAGTATGCCTCTGAGTTCAACAATCTCACCTATCACTGCTTTTCTTACTCATGCCGCAAGTGAAAAAGAATCTGCTTTATTTAATGATCCAAAAGTTTGTTTCTACTCTGCTGGTGATTCAGGTAGTTCTGGAAATTCTACTAGTACTAATCCATTTGCTACACCTCCTAGTGTGAATATGAAGGAAGCTGAGCAAAACTTTGCTTTTCTGACGGCATTTATGTCTTCATATGAAAACCTGGTGAGTAGTAAAATTGCCACGAGTGAGTTAAGAGGATTATGATCAAATAGGTCCGGATGATTTAGAGATCATGGATTTAAAATGGAATATGGCCATGATCGTTCGTAAAGTTAAAAGATTCATGCAAAGAACTGGAAAAGATCTTCCAGCGTTAAACAAGAAGTTGGGTTTTGACAAATTGAAGGTGAAGTGTTATAATTGTCAAGAATTCGGTCATTTCGCGAAGGAATGCGACAAACCAAGAAAAGAATACACTGGACCTCGTGGTCAAAGTCAAAACGCTTCTTCACCACGAGGAAGTGATGCTGAAAAGAAACCGTCTACTTCTACAACACAAGCGATGTTAGCAGATGGAACTGATTGGTCTCAAAGGCTATTGTGCAATGATGTTCAAGCAAATTTAGCTATGTTTGGGGTACATGAAGATTGTCAAGATGCTACTGCTAGTGTGATGTCTTCAGATAATGATTCTGGATCTGATTCTGATGATTCTTGCGACAAGTCTTCTAAATCAATGTTTGCTTGCATGGCTAAGGTCAATGAGGTTAGTCATTCTATCTCTTCTACTTCATTTGTTAAAACATCATGTGTTGAGTGTGAATCTAAAAACTCTAAGTCAGAAGCTTTGAAAAATCAAAATGATAATCTTATAAGAGAATTTGCTTCTCTTAAGGACACTTATCGACAATCTCTTGAGTCTCAAATGAAATCTCGAGAAAATATTGAAGCATTGTCGACAAGTAATCATGATCTCAAAGCCGAGTTATCTGTGAAAATGACCATTAATGACCAAAAGTTTCAGGAAATCTTGAAACATCGTTCTAAAATAACTGAGCTTGAGAATGAGGTTCTTGAGTTGAAGAACAAGTTGGGTAAATTTCGAAATTCTTCGTTTTTATTGAATGAAATTATTGAAGTTTCTGGAAAACAAAAAGATTCTAAGAAAGGTATTGGTTTTGTTGAAATTCCACCACCTTTTCATAATGATTATAAAATTAATCCTTTGGCAAGAAAAGAAGAGGATTTGATTCAAAAGGAATCTGTAATTTCTGAAAAACCAAAAATGGTTAAACCTGAAATTGTTAAACCCTAAGTTGCTCCTCAAAAATCTCATGTCCAAAGCAAAAAGGTATTTGTGGAACACAATGACGAGGTCATTATCGAGGATGTGTTTGAACCAGAGATTATACACAAGAATAAGAACATTCCCAGTTCTAATCATATTCTGTGCGAACCTCACGAATTTGAGGAAGCAGTGTATGGTTCACACAAACCTCAAGAGAAAAAGGAAAATTCAAAGAAAGTGAACTCTATGAAGGCAAAGAAGTCAGTTAAACCGAAAATTTCTGATGAGGATCTAATGCGTTTCATTAATCCTTCTAGTTCTAAGCCATCTGCTGCTAGAGTTTTTAAGTTAAAAGGAATGGACACAATGTTCACTGAAAAAGATATTCCAATTAGTATCATTAAGCCTGAGCTAATTGAGAGTGTTTTTGTCAATGAAACTTCAAAAATTCAAGAACTTGAACGTGTGTATGCTCAAACAAAAACATCAGTTCAGTGTGATCCATTGACTAAGGCAAAACAATTTTTAAAGCAAGCTAAGAAGATTAATTTTGTTAAGTCAACTGGAACAGATACACTACAAAGTTTTTCAAACAATTCTAATTTAGATTTTTATTTAAAGAAGAAATCTGAATTATCTGATGAGTTTGCTAAGAGCATGACTAAGAATGTGAGTCATCATCAATCATCTATTCCAATTACTTCTAAACATCATCTTGTAGACATGCGAACGTGTTTCTTATGCGGTCAACAAGGTCATGTTGTGAGAAATTGTAATCAACAGAACTTTCAGAATCTTCATCCTTTTATCAAGGACAAATCTAAACCAATTCCAGTGGTTAAGGAGATTCTGAAACGACCAATGTTGTATGCTGATGATACTCATATCTTGTTCTCTGATGTGAATCCTCGGAAGATGTTTCAGATCAATGAGACACACGGTCAAGTGAAACCAAAATTCATTCCAACTGAACCTTTATGTCAAAACAGGAATTCAAACATTGTTCATGCAGCTTATTTAAGATGAAAGTCTAAGAAGCCAGTAACTTATTCACAAGTGGCTGAACAACAATTGAAATCTGTTAAAGTTAATGATCAAAGAGAAAACCAAAAGGTGCCCAAGACTGAGGCCTGGGCTGCCTTTTTGAACTAATCACTTTTGTTTATGTGTAGGGTTCATCCAAGACCATTTCTGGTGAAAACTGGATCATGGATAGCGGATGTTCTCGTCATATCACCGGAAATTTCGACCTATTAACCAACGTAAGAAATATTCAAGGTGGTTATGTAGCGTTTGCTGGGAACTCTGGGGGTATGATCACACAAGAGGGTGATGTTTCAAATGGTCATATTACATTTGAAAAAGTAATTTATTGTGACAAGGTTGATCATAACTTATTGAGTGTATCGCAGATTTGTGATAAAAAGTACACTACAATATTTACTGACAAAGAGTGTCTTATCTTGAAACCGGGTTACGTGATTCCCGAGGACATGGTTATCATGCGATCACCTCGATCAAATGATATTTATGTCTTAAACATGAGTTCTAAGATATCAACATCAATCGAAACATGTTTTGTCTCGAAAGCAACCGAGAAAGACTCGATTCTGTGGCATCGACGAATGGGTCACATTCATGTTAGAAAGATGAATTATTTAATGGCAAATGACTTAGTTGAGGGTGTCTCGCTAAAGAACTTTAAGTTATCTGATCATTGTGTTGCATGCAAGAAGGACAAACAGAAGAAGAAGACACATCCATCTAAGTTATTGAATTCCATTAATACTCCTCTTGAACGACTTCATATGGATTTGTTTGGTCCAGTGAATCGTGCGAGTATTTCTGGAGACTGGTATTGTCTTGTCGTGACAGATGATTATTCAAGATATTCATGGGTGTTATTTATGAGTTCAAAAGATCAAACACCTGTTTTGGTACAAAACCTTATTACTAAGATCGAATCACTGTACAAACAAAAGGTGAGGAGAATCCGGTGTGATAATGGTACTGAATTCAAAAACACTATTTTGGATTTCTTTTGTATTCAAAAGGGAATTCATCAAGAATATAGTGCACCTTATGTACCACAACAAAACGGTGTTGCTGAAAGGAAAAATAGAACTCTGATTGAAGCTGCACGTACAATGCTTGCTGATTCAAAGCTTCCTATTCAATTTTGGAATGAAGCAGTGAACACAGCTTGTTATACACTTAATCGGGTTCTAACAGTTAAACGACTCAAGAAGACAAGCTATGAAATATTGAATAACAGAAAACCTAATTTAAAGTACCTAGAACCATTTGGGTGTCCGTGTACAATGTTGAAGAAGGATTCGGGTAAATTTGATGAAAAGGCTATCGAAGGTTATTTCTTGGGATATGCGTCTCCAAAGAAAAGAGGATTTAATTTTACATCTGGCTGTGTTGAAGAATGGTACCATGTGGACTGTCAAAAGTACACAACTCCTCCCCAAGGGAAAGGTCCAGACTGGATGTTTGACTACGATAGTTTATTTAATTCGTTTACTCCTTCGACTGATCACATCGATGAAGATCTGGTTAGAGCTTACTTTGAAGAACACTTGAACATTCCAAGCTCTTCAAATTCTAATGCAGATGAAGTTCAACCCGATGCTACAACTGAAGAATCTCATGTTGTTCCTCCAGTTGTTATTGATAGTGCCTCTACTTCTTCTGATGATGATCAAGCTGAGATTCAAGTTATCGATCTTGATTGTGATAATGTCTCATCTCCCGAGTTGGGTGAACATTACACTAATTTATTTGACATTGTTGTTGTTCCTGAAAATCCTACTCTTCGGATTCATGGATATCATCCACAGGACAATATCATTGGAGAATTTGATGTGGGCGTTCGTACACGTCATCAAGTTGCTTCGTCAAGCGACAATAACGTATTGTGTGCTTACACTAATTTACATTCTTCGGGAATTGTGAATATTACTAAATTCAATTGCTTTCTATCTCAAGTTGAGCCAACGACAGCTCGTAAGGCACTTGAAGATCCTTCTTGGGTAGAAGCTATGCAAGAGGAATTACAGCAGTTTGCACGATTGGGTGTTTGGGATTTAATAGACAAACCTGCTAGAGTCAAGAAAGCTATTCCGACTAAGTGGGTATTTAAATGTAAAAAGGACGATCGAGGGGTGGTTGTCAGAAACAAAGCACGTCTAGTGGTGCAAGGTTTTCATCAGCAAGAGGGTATTGATTATACTGAGGTATATGCTCCAGTTGCAAGATTATAGTCGATTCGAATCTTTCTGGCTTATGCTGCTTACAAGAATATCAAGGTTTATCAAATGGATGTCAAAAGTGCTTTTCTCAATGGTGAACTACATGAGGAAGTGTTTGTTCAACAACCACCTGGTTTTGAAGATCCTGATTATCCTGACCGTGTTTACCGTTTAAACAAGGCCCTGTATGGTTTACATCAAGCCCCGAGAGCTTGGTATGGCACACTCGCCGACCATCTGACGGATAATGACTTCAAACGAGGAACTGTTGACTGCACTTTATTTCATAAAACTGTTGGTGATGATCTTCTTCTAGTCCAGATTTATGTTGATGATATATATTTGGGTTTACAAACGACACTTTATGTAAGGAGTTCGAGAAGTCAATGCAAACAAAGTTCGAAATGAGCTTGATGGGAGAGATGAATTTCTTTTTAGGGCCGCAGGTTCATCAATCTGATAAGGGAATCTTCATTCATCAGACTAAGTATGTGAACGACGTCTTGAGCCGATTCAAGATAACTGCCGGAAAAATCCCTTCAACTCCTCTTCCAGTGGGTCACAATTTATTACCGGATGAATTGGAGGATACCGTTGATCCGACCCTTTATCGTGCTATGATTGGTTGTCTAATGTATTTAACTGCTTCTCGACCCGACATAATGTTTGCTGTTTGTGTGTGTGCTAGGTACCAAGCTAGTCCCCGATTGACTCACCTGGCAGCGGTCAAGCGTATTTTGCAATATCTACGGGGAAATCCTGACATCGGGTTATGGTACCCCAAAGATAATTCTTTCGATTTTACCGCCTACTCAGACTCAGATTATGGAGGATGCAAGATCAACTTCAAATCAATGACTGCAGGATGTCAATTTTTAGGAAACCGGCTTGTTTCCTGGCAGTGTAAGAAGCAGACAACGGTCTCTACTTCAACCGCCGAAGCTGAATATGTTGCAGTCTCGAGTTGCTGTGCCCAGGTTCTGTGGATACAACATCATCTTCGCGACTACGGTTTGAAGTTTCTTACTACTCCCATCTTGATTGATAATTCTGCTGCTATAAGTATCACCAAGAATCCCGTACAACATTCTAAAACGAAACATATCGAGATTCGATATCATTTTATACGGGATTGTTATGAAAAGAAACTAATTGATCTTGAGAAAGTACACACTGATTTTCAAAAAGCCGATCTATTTACCAAAGCGTTTGATAAAACACGTTTTACTTTTTTGCTTGGTTTAAATGGATTGAAGACCCTCGCTGAGATCCTACAATTAGGATAATTATCTTTTAATTACTTTATAGATTTAGTCTTAATTTTTATGTTTTTAGATTTTAGGGGGTGAAAGGTATAGAAAATACAAAAAGAATGTGCTTTCGTTTGTATAGATAAAATCCAAAAACATTAAAAATTTTCAAAATTCAAAAATATTGTGATTTCTGTTCTTTAATGTTTTACCTTTCAATATCTAGAAAAACCAAAAACATTTTAAAATTTTGAAAAACCAAAAAGAATGTGTTTTATGTTTTGTACAAAAAAATCCGAAAATTCAAAAATATTGTGAAGTATATTTCGTTTATAAGAAATTTGAAAAAGACAAAAATATTGTGTTTTAAAGTTTGTACAGAGAAAAACCAAAAAGATTTTTAGATTATTTTCTCGCTGAAAATTATGTCGGTTATTCAAGTTTGTGAAGCATGCTTGCATGTCTTGGTCCTATGATTCACTTGTGGATTGAAGGTTAGCCATTTATTTATTAACTTAAGTTAACTGGGGCAATTAAATTTATCTTTATTTTGTTTTTATGCTCCTCAAAATATTGAGTTTTTGAAGCAAAAAGAGAAAATGATAGTACATTGATTATTTTGACCCCAAGTTCAGCAAAAAGTAAGCTTAAAAAAAACTGTGTGCTTAATTGCATTGGTGCATTGGTAGGTCTTAAAACAACCCAGTAGAGTAAAGTATGTGATATAAACATAACGAAACGCCAAATTGAAAGGGGTGTTAGTCTCTAGCAAAAGTCTTGGTGAGGATGGCAGAAATGTAATAACCAGTCATACTCAAGCCTTATATTTGTTGATCACCAAAAAATCACATAAAGCAAATAACAAGCGTTAAATTTCTGGATATTGTGAGTCTTTATGCGGTTTAACCATCTGGGTATTCATATGCATGAATATTTCACTTGCTTTCTAGAGCAAACCCAAAGTCATTAAACTTGATCACTGCTGTACCTCGTACAATTTACATTACGGAATTGATCAAAATCCGCTGTTAGTCATACAATTGTTCCTCCCTTGCGTGCGTCTTAATACCATTAAGAAACGGACCCCAGGGGATACAATGTATGTAAGCCAACAGATGGACTCGTGCATACTCACTCACAGTAAAAGAAACTTGATGCATTGCTCAAAATTTCTCAATTGGTATCAAAAGTTTTGATCAACAATATAATGGTTTAAGTCAAGTTGGGGTGATTTGGCAAAAATCAAACTACGCTTGAACCGAGATTAGAGGCTGATAATTTCTGATATTCTGTGCTCTAATTGAACTAATTAATCATATCACAAAAATACTTGAATGTGTGTTATTAGATTTATGTGGACAACAATACCAATGACCGACTTATCGCCAGTCACAATATCGCTGAAATATAAAACTATGATGGAAGAGCAATTTAGTCAATATGATTCTCTGCTCAAACTCGACAAAATTACAAAAACATGTACTGCTTTTGGTAAAATCGTTGAAAAATGCAAAAAGATTGTCTATTTTTAATTGTTCGGATATTTTTTCTGTAAATACATTCTTTAATTCTTAAATTTTTACAAAATACCAAAAATATTTTCGTTTTCTTTATACAAAATATCTAAATAAATTTAAGTTAAGTTTCGATAATCTGAAACAATGTTTAACGTATTAGGTTGTCGGGATATAAGGATTTCTCGATAATTTAACTTATTGATTTATTTCATTAATTTATTCATTTATTTATTTAATTTAAAATTAAATAAAAAGGGTTTAATTCGCTAAAATCCATTCGTTATGTATGGTTAACGAACTAGATGATTCTTTAGCGAACTAGCTTCTGATTCGCTAATCTAATTCGCTTCCGCACTCTGTAACGAATCATCCCATCGTTATACATATTTAACGAATCATGACACGAATCGTGTCTTGATTCGCTATCTTTAATTTAACGAATCACATTGTGATTCGCTAAAATAAGGTAACGAATTGAGTTAGCGAATGGACTAATTCGCTAACCTTTTAAGTTAAACCAATCGTCTGATTCGTGCAAGCTATACCTAGGGTTTCGTGAATCGCTATATAAGACAAGATAACGAATAAGCATTTCACTGTTCGTCTTCTTTCTTCATTCTTCAGAAACTATTCAAATTCTCTGATATTTTCGATCTTTGTATTTGAACATTTCAAAGATTAATTTGAGTTTCTAAGGTATACATGTCTATGGCGATATCATTTTCGTCAACAATGACATTGATTTGATTGTTTAATTATGCAATTTTAGAAGTTTAAGGGTTTTTAACTTCTGAAACCGTTTTGTGTATAATTTATGTCTTTAATTGTCTGATTTTGATACAATGTTGATCGGAATCCCTTTCCGATACCCTTGGTGGACTCTAATCATCTTTTGATTATTGTTTGCTGGGTTAATCATGGTTGTGTGTTCTTGATGGTACTGTTGGTTCGTTGATCCTTAATAAATATAGGTAATGAGTCTCAATCTCATTCACCTACACTCACTAATGTGTTTCCGAGCTCAACGATCTGATAATCTTGTTGATTCGACGACAGTTATGGTCTAATTGAATCTGGGTTTCGATGTTGACTATTTTTGTTCTTGATAATTTTGACCTTGACTTTGTGAAGTCAAAGAAGAAGTCATAATTTTGACCATTCGTTAGTCTTAGCGAATTAGAACTGTTTCGTGTCCAATTCGTTAAGATTTCATACGAACTAGCTTAGCGAATAAGACGCACACGAATCAGAGTTTGATTCGTTTAAAATATAACGAACTAGAGTTTAGTTCGTTAACTTAATTAGTGATTCGCTAGTTCCAGTTCGTTAAATTATTTACTTGATAGCGAATCGCCTGATTCGTTATCTTTGTATAACGAATCAGTGTGATTCTTAACGAATGACATATTTAAAAAAAATAATAAAATAAAATAAAAAAAAATAAAAACAAAAAAAAAACTTGAAATTAATTAACTAAATTAAATATTCATTTAATTTAATTAAAGGATTTAAATTGTCTAAAATGCGTAACTAGAATAAATACATTTATCTTTTGAATATATACGGTGATCTCTATTCTCATATACGTGTTATTTATACAGTAATTCATGGCTGAACAAGAACAACCACAGGAACAACCACAAGTACAACCACCACAACAAGCTGAAATGGTCTTATTACCGTTCGATAAGAAGCACAATATCTGTGCTTATGTCGATCATGATGTGGCTGATTTAAGGACGTTCGGAGCTATGTTGAATTTCCTACGCCGTTCGAAGATACATTATGCAATCACTGCTAAACCTAAGGTGTATCTTAGTTTAATCAGGCAGTTCTGGAACACGGCGATATATGTTGAGGAAAATAATTGGGTTAAAGCTACAATTAATCAACTTCCGATCACGATTGATGTAGAGGTCATTCGTCGGGTACTTCAGTTTGACGACAGTGACGGTTACCCGAGTGAGTTTGACAGAACGCTGGTCAGGGGTTTATTTACAAGATTGAATTATGGGGGTGATATTCTTCGGTCCATGTTGAACAAGAACGGTTTATGTCCACCTTACAAGTACTTGTTGCATGTCTTGCTTCATTGCTTGAGTGGACGTCGCGGTGGTTTCGATGAATGTAGACTGAGCTTACAATCGGCGTTTGTTGCTTTAATCCTGAACAAGCCATTTAACTACTCAGAACTCATCTTTGATCATTTGAAAGAGCAAGTTCAGCAAACTCTACCGACAAAGAAGTTCTTGATGTATCCACGCTTTCTACAATTAATTATTCAAGACTTGATACCGGATTTGGTGATTGATCGATCGTTGGTGAACGACGTTCTTGATATGGAACATATGAAAGCTGAAACGGTGCAGCGGATGTTGATTTATCGGAAGGATAAGCCGCAGGACAAAAGGATGATTGGCCATATAATCAATCCTGATTATGTATGTCCTCCTGATGAGCGCTGGATCCATGATGACTCGGATTCCTAGCGTGAAGGGGGAGAAGGTGGGAAAAATGATGGTGGGGATGATGATGGTAACGATGGTGATGATGGAGCTGGTGAGCGAGCTCTGAAAGAACAACAAGATGCAGTCGATGCTGCTCTAGCTGCCACCATAAAAGCTCAGCAAGAAATGGCAAGGCAGTAGCTACTGATGAGCCATCCAAGAAGCCCCGTGTATCCTCTGGGGCTGGTGTAATTATTGGTGCACCACCACCTCGTCAATCAACAACTCAAAGCTCGGCGGTGCCGCTAACTACTAGCACCCCGATGCTCTCATTAACAACGACGATGGTGTCACATGAGAGGCTCGGCTTAATTCCTCAAACGGCGTTGACCGAGATGCCGAGGCCTCCTGCTGTGCTGTCAACCGTTTCTTCCACAACTACAATGGGACCTCCTCCTCTGCCAACAACTACATTTCCTCCATCTCTGCCTAGTGATGTCTCTTTCATGAGAATCACTCGACCTCAGGGTCCTATTCAACCAGTTCATCCATCTGTCTACAATTTGTCACCTGGACGTCAAACAGAAATGCTGCTTAATCTGTTACACTTATATGAAAACCAAATGGCAGCTGACCGACTCAATCAAGAACGATTCATGGAGAATCAAAGAAAAATGATGAGTTACATTTCATTTTGTCAGAAGGAAACCAAGTCGCTGCGTGAGATTGTTGAGTCTCAAGGGGTGAAATTGAAAGAACAAGAAGAGTTAATTTTACAATTAACTTGTAAAGATGATGCCCTCAAGAAACTCAAAAATGATGATGATGATCCTGACGAGTCTGATGCAGGAGGTGAGCCTAAACAATCACATGGTTCATCCTCTGGTGCTGGTGTGAGTGGCACTGATGATTCAGACAAACAGATAATTTTATTTCAAGATCCAACAGCGGCCAAGCCGATAGAGATGATTGAGGCTAACACGGTAATATTTATTGATGAATTGGGGATAGTAAGAAGTATGGTGAACAGAGATGAGATACAGATTGGTGAGTTTGTGGTTAGATCTTTGACAAGGGAGCAGATCTCGATTCTACTTGGGCTGAATGACGATCAGCTGACTACATTAGAGACTGAGCCCGATGTCGAAGTGATCAATGAGGAAGAAATGGAAGATGATCCAGTATTTATGAATACAGACTTTATTTATGAGAACGAAGAGATTGAAATGGAGGATGTTACTGCTGAAGAGTACCCGGACTTGTATCAACACGCAAATGTTGATCAAGGTGCTCCGGTATTTCATGAAGACGTAATTAAAGAAACTGAGGACGATTTGGAGAAGATTGTGCAGCGAACGGTTCCTTCACTCAAAGAAGTGACTGATGATGACTTTGATAGATGGTTCAAACGCCAGAAAGTGGGTAAGATCATCGGTGCTTTTCGGTATGTAGATAAAGAAAGAAAGGATACCGCTGCTGCTTGGATTAAGGCAAATCAGATGACTACCTTCAAGACTGTTTCTAAGGTACATGGTGACATTGTCTCCTGGCTCTATGATTCAGACCTTAAGGTATGTATTGTTAAATGGGAAAAAGGTGTGCAATATTACGAGAGGATAATGGATGTTCTAACACTACCGCGTTGGAATGTACGCACCCTCGCGAGACGTCCATTTATCAATCGTGGGGGCAACCGAATGGCTGAGTGGTTTCATCAACACTTACTGTTCGAGGTCAATCATGGCTTCAAGTTCTTCAAGCCCCAGGTCCCAATACGTAAACGTACTGATGAGATTGATCCGAGGACTGGCTGGAAGAAACTTGTTTTGAAAGTGAAGCCACCAAAGACAATGAAAAGAGTTCCTGTGAAGACAATGCCGCAAGATATTTATCTGTCTTTCAACCGTTGGTATTACGACAATCGTACTGGCGAGGCCGTTATTGTTCGTGGTCGAGGACTACAGACTGAGCTCATCAAGATAATCGACCCGATGTGGTTGGTTAATTTATCAGAGACAGACAATGACGTGCTACACAGGAAGCAAATTTTGTTTGAACGCCAAGAAGATTACGACCAGGCTATGCAATTCCAACGTCTTTTTCGAGTTTGCCATGAGCACGGGATTCATAGTTGCAGAGATTGGCAGACAAAGCATTTCAAATAAGTTAAAGACAAAGAGCTCAAGACAAGGGGGTGTCTGTTAGTGCACGGTTTTGCGTCTCGAGTCTTTGTAATTATCGTTAAATGTTTATTTGATTATTTTAATGTAATATTTAATGATTATTTAATTCGTTATGTTATGTCTAGTTCGCTAGGAATGTTAGCGAACTAAGACTAGTTCGTTAAGGTTAAGTCTAGTTCGCTAGGAATGTTAGCGAACTAGGACTTTATAATGTATTCCCTCCTGATTCGTTAAGGGATGTTAACGAATCAGGGGGTGGTTCGTTAAGTTAATTTAAGTTAACGAAGGGGATTCTGGTTCGCTAGGGGATGTTAGCGAACCAGATCGTCTTCTATAAATAGTGAACCACTGTTCACTTGTAAAGTGTTGAAGTTTTGAGAGAATTAATATTATTCTGAAAAGGTTTAAAGTATTCTCTCTCTCTCTCTCAAGCTTCACAATAATTATATTGATAATATATACACTAATAACAATCGAACTAAGGTATAAAAGAGTTAGATCTGTATAATCAATATCAACAAATAGATCTGGATCAGATCTAAGTTATTGATTAGAACGAGTGTTATAAAGGGGATCAAACACTAACTCTGTTAATTTATCTGCTAATGTGCCTTGTGCTGATTGTGAGAAAAATAAGCCTAAGTTAGAATCATTGAAGAACCATAATGATTGTTTAGTGAAAGAGATTGCTTCGCTTAAGGATACTTATAGAAAATCTTTAGAGTCTCAAATGAGATCAAGGGAGAAAATTGAAGCATTGTATGTTAGTAATCATGATCTTAAAACTGAGTTGTCAGTCAAAATGACAATTAATGATCAAAAATTTCAAGAAATCTTGAAACATCGATCTAAGATAGCTGAGCTTGAAAATGAGGTTCTTGAGTTGAAAAATAAATAGGGTAAATATAGAAATTCATCATTTTTGCTAAATGAAATTATTGAAGTATCAAGTAAGCAAAAAGATTCAAAAAAGGTTGTGGGATTTTTTGAAGTACCACCACCATTTCACAATGATTACACAGCAAATCCTTTTGCTAGAAATGAAGAAACTGTTGTTATGAACCAGTTGTTGACACAAATCTTAAAAGTGCTAAAAATGACAATATGACAGCTCAAGATTCATCACAAAAACCTTATATTCAAAGCAAAAAGGTCTTTGTTGAAACTAATGTTGAGAAAGTACTCGTTGAGGATGTATTTGATCCGGAAGTTGTACACAAAAATCAGGACATTCCACGTTCGAATCACATTTTATGTGAACCTCATGAGTTTAAGGAGGTTGTGTATGGTTTAAATACAACTCAAGTGTAAAAGGTGGAACAAGTTAAGGTTAAACCGGTGAAGGCTAAGAAATCAGAAAAACCAAAAATTTCTGATGAGGATTTGATGCGTTTTATCAATCATGTTGCTTCGAAGACATCAACTGGTCGTGTTTTTAAGCTTAAAGGGATAAGCACAATGTTCACTGAGAAAGACATTCCGCTAGATATCATCAAACCTGAATTGATTGAAAGCATCTTTCATAATGAAACTTCTAAGGTACAAGATCTTGAAAAAAAGTTTGTGAAATCCAAGACCTCAAAACTGGTAGATCTGTTTATAAAAGCAAAGAGTTTATTAATATCTGCTAAAACCTTTCAATTTGTAAAATCCAATGGAACTGATTCTTTACAAACTTTTTCTAATTATTCAAATTTGGATTTCTACATGAAACGGAAATCTGTGACTTTTGATGACTTGGAGAAAGGTCTGATTGCTGGAGTTTATAATCAACCTTCGGTTGCACATGTTTCTGCTAAACTATCATCTGCACGTGTTGACATGAGAACTTGTTTTCTTTGTGGTGAACATGGTCATGTGGTCAGAAACTGTGTATTGAAGAAATCCCAAAATCTTCATCCATTATTTAAGGAACAATTTAAACCCATTCCTGTGATTAAGGAGATTTTGAGAAAACCAATGTATTTTGATGATGAAACTCACATTACGTTTCCTGATGTGAATCCTCGAAAGGTGAATCATGTTAATGAGAATGTAAGTAATGTTAAGCCTAAATCCGTTCCTACGGAACCTATTTGCAAAAACTTGAATACAAATATTGTTCAAGCTGCGTACTTAAGAAGAAAGTCTAAATGTCCTGTGACGTATTCACAAGTAGCTAAGCAACATTTGGATTCACTAAATGTTAAAACTCCAAGAGAAACTCAATAGGTGCCCAAGACTGAGGCCTAGGTACACCACACCTTCCCAAGGAAAAGGTCCTGATTGGATGTTTGATTATGAAGGTTTATTTAACTCATTTACTCAAATGGATGACAATCTGATGAAGATTTGGTTCGTGCGTATTTAGAAGATCAACTCTTACCTCCAAGATCTCCTGGTTCTGTTTATGTTGAGGCTTCACACGATGATCTTCCTAATACATGTGATGTGATTTCTATTTCATCTGATGATGGTCATTTTGTTGATTCTTCCACGGCTCCGTTTCCTGAAACACATGAGAATGGTGAATCGTCTCACGATGCTGCGGAGAATCTCACTAATCTAACAAACAATGTTGTTTTTCTTGAGAATCCTACCCTTCGGATTCATAATTATCATCCAAAGGACAACATCATTGGGGAACTTGATGTAGGTGTGCAAACATGTCATCAAGTTGCTTCTTCAAGTGAGAATAATATACTGTGTGCTTATGCGGATTTAAATTTTTCGGGAATCGTGAATCTTGCCAAATACACTTTCTTTCTATCCCAAGTAGAGCCAACGACGACTTGTATGGCACTTGAAGATCCTTCTTGGGTAGAAGCAATGCAAGAGGAATTGCAACAGTTTAACCGACTGGGTGTATGGGATCTCATCGATAAACCTGCTAGAGTTAAGAAACCTATCCCTTCGAAGTGGGTATTTAAATGTACGGTTAGTGGTGCAAGGTTTCCATCAACAAGAAGGAATAGACTATACTGAGGTATATGCTCTGGTTGCAAGATTGGAAGCTATACGAATTTTTCTGGCTTATGCGGCTTACAAGAATATTAAAGTCTATCAAATGGATGTGAAAAGTGCTTTTCTCAACGGCGAGCTTCACGAGGAAGTGTATGTTTTGCAACCCCTGGCTTTGAAGACCCTGATTATTTGGACCGAGTTTACCGATTAAACAAGGCCCTGTATGGTCTACATCAAGCCCCGAGAGCTTGGTATGGCACGCTTGCTGACCATCTTACTGATAACGGCTTCAAGCGAGGAACTGTAGACTGCACTCTATTTTATAAGAATATTGGTGATGATATGCTCCTCGTTCAGATATATTTCGATGACATTATCTTTGGGTCAACAAATGACAAATTATGTAACGAATTCGAGAATTCAATGCAAACAAAGATTGAAATGAGCTCGATGGGAGTGATGAACTTCTTATTAGGGTTGCAGGTTCATCAGTCTGATAAGGGGATCTTCATCCATCAGACGAAGTACTTGAACGATGTCTTGAGCCGATTCAAGATAACTGCCGAAAAGATCCCTTCAACTCCTCTCCCCGTGGGTCACAATTTATCACCGGGTGAATTGGAGGAAACCGTCGATCCTACCCTTTATTGCGCGATGATAGGTTCTTTAATGTATCTTACTGCTTCTCGACCTGACATAATGGTTGCAGTTTGTTTATGTGCTAGGTACCAAGCAAGTCCCCGAGTGACTCACCTGCCAGCGGTAAAGCGTATACTTCAATATCTGAGGGGTAATCCTGACATCGGGTTATGGTATCCCAAGGACGATAATTTGAACTAACTGCGTTTTCCGATTCAGACTATGGAGGGTGCAAGATTAACTTTAAATCGACTACAACAGGGTGTCAATTCCTAGGAAGCCGGCTTGTATCCTGGCAGTGTAAGAAGCAGACAACGGTCTCCCCTTCAACCGCTGAGGCAGAATACGTGGCAACTTCGAGTTGCTGTTCACAGGTTTTATGGATCCAACAACATCTGGGCCACTACGGTTTGAAGTTTCTTACTACTCCAATTTAATTGACAACTCTGTTGCAATAAGTATCATAAAAAATATCGTGCAACACTCAAAAACGATACATATCGAAATTCTATATCATTTTTACGGGATTGTTTTTAAAAGAAATTAATTGATATTGAGAAAGTGCACACCAATTTTAAAAAAGCCGATCTGTTTACCAAGGCATTCGATAAAACACGTTTTAACTTTTTGCTTGGTTTAAATGGATTAGAAACCCTTGCTGATATCCTGAAACAAGGATAACTATATTTATTTTCTGTTTATTTTTCTTTCATTTTTATATTTTGGGTGTTAGGGGTGAAATAGAAAATACAAAAATATTGTGCTTTTTGTTTGTATAGAGAAAATCCAAAAACATAAAAATTTTTGAAAAATACAAAAATATTGTGATTTGTCTTTAAAATAGTTTAGAAAATACAAAAACATTTAAACAAATTTGAAAATTCAAAAATATTGTGTTTTTCTGTTTGTATAGAAAATTTCGACAAACCAAAAAGATTGTGAATTTTTAGTAAGTTTATAAAAATGTTGAAAAAGACAAAAAGATTGTGTTTTTAAGTATGTAAAGTGAAAATCCAAAAAGATTTTTGCATATGTTCGCTGAAAATTATGTCAATTACTCATACTTGAAGAACATATACTTGTATATGTTTTGGTCCTAATATTTACTTGTAAATGTTCAGGATAGCCATTTACCTGACAATGGAAAGTAGTTGGGGCGATTGTTATGCGTTTTCCTCTATTCTCTCGTTGAAAATTATGTCGGTTATTTAAGTTTGTGGAACATGCTTGCATGTTTTGGTCTTGTTTTCCACTTGTGGATTGATAAGATAACCATTAATCTATAGACTAAAAGTAACCGGGGTGATTGAATTTATTTTTATGCTCCTCAAAATTTGAGTTTTAAAGCAAAAAGAGAAAATGATAGTGCACTGATCATCTAGTCCCATATCCAGAAAGAAATAAGCTTATAAGACTGAGTGCTTAACTGCATTGGTGCATTGGTATGTCTTAAACAAGTTGTTAGAGTAAAGTATGTGATATAAACTTAAATAAATGCCAAATTTAAAGTGGTGTTAGTCTCTACCAAAAATCTCGGTAATGATGGTAGAAATGTAATAGCCTGTCATACTCAAGCCTTATGTCTGTTTGATCACCAAAAACAAAATAAGATTGATTAATAGGAGTTAAGATTCTAGACACCGTGAGTCTTTATGCGGCTTAATCATTTGGGTATTCATATGCATGAATATTTCAATCGCTTTTAGAGCAAACCCAAATTCATTAAACTTGATCAAAATCCGCTGTTAGTTATACATTCTTCCTCCCTTGCGTGCGTCTTAATAACATTAAGAACAGACCCCAGGGGACACAATGTAAGTAAGCCGACAGATGGACTTGTGCATATTCAATCATAGTAGAAGAATCTTAGTGCATCAAACAAAATCTATAAAATCAAAATTTTGATCAACAAAATAATGGTTTAAGTCAAGCTGGGGTGATATGGTAAAAAATCAAATTAATCTTGAACCGAGATAAGAGACTGATAGTTTCTGATACTCTGTGCTCTAATTGAACCAATTAATTATATCACAAAAACGCTTGAAAGCTTGTTATAAGATTTAAGTGGACAACAATATCAATGACAGACTTAACGACAGTCATAATATCACTGAAATATAAAATTGTGATGGAAGGACAATTTGGTCAATATGATTCTATGCTTAAACTCATCAAAAATACAAAAATATGTGTTGCTTTCGAAAAACATACAAAAACCCAAAAATATTTTATGTTTTATTTTTCGTTCGGATTTGAGTGTAAATATTTTAATATGAAAAAGAAAAACACCAAAAAGATTTTTATTTTTCCACTTACATATTATTTAACCATTTTTAAGTTATTTGTTTTGAGCATAAAACACGTTAAGGTATTTCATTTTACCATGTTGGGTAAGATTTTTAAGGTATAAGTTCTTCGAAATATAGGATTTCGTTGATTTTTTTATTGATTAAAATATTCTTTTATTTCTTTACTTAATTGATTTATTTATTCAATTTAAAATTAAATAATATTGTGTTTCGTTATTCATGGATAACAAACAAGGTTATTCTTAACGAATTACTTTGATTCGTTACTTTTCTAATTCGCTTCCGCCACTCTGTAACGAATGACCTATTTCATCATCTTTCATATAACAAATCAAACATGTTTCTAATTCGTTACTGATTTGTATTATGTTTTAACGAATCACTTATTCGTTTGCCACGTGTAATGAAGTTATTGCCACGTGTAACGAATAGGATAACGAATCAACTGATTCATTATTTCAAATTTAAATGAATCAGTATGATTCGTTGCCTTGGAAAACTTGCTGAGTTGCTGCTTATAGGGAAGTGTGAAGGTGATTCGTCTTCATTCACTATTCAGTTTCTTCACCTTTAAGCAAGGTTACTCTGTCCAATTTTTCCAGAAAATCCAACCTTAACGAAACCTTACTCTGATCATCATTTCTGAATCACAAGGTAATGGGGATCATTGTGTAATGATTTTCGTCAGAATAGATGAACTTTAAAGGGTCAATTGATAGTTTGTTTATCCGGTTTTAACTTATAGATATAAACTGCAATTTTACCTAAGTTAGAACATTATTTAGCCTAAATGGACATCAAGAATCATGTATCGATGTGTTTCCGAAAATCATTAGGATCATTTGTTCAGATTTACATCGTAGATTATGTGATATTTGATTCTAGGTTTGAACTTTGACTTTTATTGTTCCTGTTAATTTTGACTTGGACTCTAATTAGTCAAACATTAAGCCTTAGTGTTGGCCATTCGTTATAGAGTAACGAATTGAACCTTCTTCGTGTTCAATTCGTTACTAAGATTTAACGAATCACGTCATTCGTGAAAAAGGTTAACGAATTACTGCTCATTCGTTCTCTAATTCGTTACTCTTTCACCATTGATTCTTTATATCTAATTCGTATAATTTATATGATAACGAATTAGTCAATTCGTTAATAACGAATCACCAGTTCGTTATAACGAATCAGCCTTGATAACGAATGATATTTAATATTATTAAAAATATAATATTAATTTAATATTATTTAATTAGAAAATATACTTAAATATTATCATTAAATATTTAAATATTATTTATACTAAATCTCGGGTTTATCTTTTTTCAGTTAAGGCTGACGAACATGTTCAGGATCCTCCTGCTGCTGTACAACAACCGGTACAGCAACAACAAGTACCAGATCTTCCATTGCTACCATTTGACAAAAGACATAACGTCTGTTCTTTTGTCGAAACGAACTTTCCCGATGAGGATATGTTTGAAGATATGCTGGCCTTCTTAAGGTTTAACATCCCAAAATTTCTAAGGATAATATTAATTATATAAATTACTATTAGTGGGAAAGTTTACTCGGGTTAGTGGGAAGATAATAAAATAAAGTAGGAGTTAATACGAGTCGGGCTTGTGTTAGGTTAAGTAACATGGGTAATGGACTTGGGTTAAAATGGAAGGAAGATAGACCATGGGCTCAAGCCCATGACCCATCATATAAATACCTTCATGATGCCTAAATCATTCATTTACACATATTCCAAACACCACCCAAAACACACACTTAGCTCTCTCTCATCCTACTCTCTCTCTAAGCCGAAACCAAGAAGAAGAAGGAGAATCGGTTTCCGGCCCGAGGTATTGATAGTATGATATTGTAGAGACCCAAACCCGTTATATTTAGTCATGAAACGACGAACCTGTTGGAATTACGTGTGCCCGAGACACATACTTATACTAATGTGGCTAACTGTGTTTGATCCAAGTCGGGTCATACCCAATAACAAGCTAGACGACACCAAATGTATTCTTTAATGATTTGATCATTTAAACGAATACCGAACACTACGTGTTTAGAAAATTGGTTTTCTAAACAAACACACTTGAGGATTTAAATAAATTATCTGGATAATTTGTTTATATAAAATAATTATTTAATTGGTTAAATAATTACATAAATGTATGTGCATTTTATAAAAATGAGTTTTATAAAATAAATGGAGATGTTTTAAATGTTAAAACAAAACAACTATAAAATAAATAAATAAAAAAAAAAAAAAAAAAAAAAAAAAAAAACCGGCCACCCCATGTGGGTGGAGGTTTTGGTCCAACCAAATGTTTTGTCCTTTTGTGTTGACCATCCCTTTATATCTCCATTCAAATTACATGCATTTGGGTCTTGTCCCCTTCTTGGATTCTCAAGTAAACTTTTGAATTTTTCAAACTCTTTTCTCTCTATACACCCCACGGCTCATTTGGGGATTTTGGGAGAGCTTGGTGAGCTTGTTTAAGTGTTCATAAATCCTAGCAATCAAGTTGGTGTTGTCACAAATAGCTTGGGGTATCACTATCTTGAGGTCTTCTTCTTTGGAGGCTTGCCATTCATCCACCATCATCTTCAATATCTTACTTATTCTTCTAAAGGTAGAAGAAGGTACATTTACATTTTGTGAGCATATTGTTCTTGTAATTTTGATCCTTGTTCATTGGGTTTTGATTATTAACATAATGGTATGTTCATAACTAGATTTAAAATCTAAGCTTCCGTTGCGTTTTTCTAGTTAAATATGGTTAACTTGACTTTGATAAACTTGTATAAAACCCAACAATGGCATCAAGAGCCGGTTACAAGGACTTATGCTTCTTACATGTTCATAGATTTCGGGTTTTTCATGGGTGAAAAAGGGGTCCGAAATTTTTGGTGGATTTAACCCCCATGGTTTTGTAAGATCTTGACATGCATGGAAAGATCTTAGGAAACCATTATTAACATTTGCATGTTGAAAATTGTAAAATTTTGGGGGGGGGGGTTTGGGCCGTAGCCTCTTGGGGGGGGGGGGCCGATTCCTTTGATGTTTTTGGGCAATGGTTGCTTAGGTTGCATGCTTAGAACATTTGGTATGTTTGGATGTGTCATAACCGAAACCGAGACCTTGGATGTGTTGATTGTTGTTATGTGTATGTTGGTTATATTTATTATTCAATATGGTTGTAATAATTCATATTTTAGGCTTGTGTAATTTATTTATTCATAAGTTGGTATGTAATAAATAGATTAGTTGCATTTTCTTTGTTTTAGAAAAATATGTATTAGGATACATTTTGTAAAAATTGAAGATGCAAGAATTGGTGGATTTGGGCCTTGGACCAAATTTTGGGCTTGTTGGGCCTCACCGGCCCATCATGGGATTCAAGCCCATTAGGCCCATAAATTTCACTCTTGGGCCCAAGAAGACTTTTGGAAGTTTGGAGCCCATTTACAAGCCCAACAAGAACACAACAACTTGGAAAGGATACTTGAAGCATTTGGATGCAAGATCAAGTGGGAGTCAACATTCCATCCTTGTGTCATGTTTTGTCCCTTAGGTGAGACTTATGACCTATACTTGTTTCGGCTAACAAGTATGGTCAAACTTAGCGGTTCTCGGTTATGACTATATTTTGCATGTATGCTTGGTTGTTTGTTTTACTTTATGTAATGTGTGGTTGATAGATATTAGGATATCCAAACCGTCACATAGGAACGACAACTAGCATAAAACGGGTTCTATATATATTTGGTAATATCGCGTCAATTAGTTAATAAAATGGGTTTATTAAAACTAAGCGATTACTCACATATAATAAAATTGGTTTTATTATAACTTGAACCTTGAAAATTGGTTTTCAAAATCGCCATATTACTAAATGCATGTTAGGATATGGCATAATGTTTTTCAAACTAGAATATTGGAAAACTTAAAATCCCTTTTTCATAATAACCAAGGAAACAAGTCTTACACCATTCTTTTGTATGACACTTAACGTATTAGGGAACTTTAAATGGGATAAAGGTCACCTAACCATTTTGAGCAAACTAATATACTTAGGGTAATATTAACATATTTGTGGGATAAAGGTCACCTAACCACTTGTATGTTAATCTTACATGTTTATACAAGTAGGACGACTTGAATTGGAAACCATGTGATAAAGGTCACCTAAGCATGGGGATCTAATGGTGTTGATGGGATAAACATGCCAACACGAAATAAGGATTTCGAATGGTCCCATACCTCTAGAAGTTGCAAAAGGTTGCAATTGTCAAGGTTGACTACCTTGTTAAATCAAATAACGGGATAAAGGTCACCTAACCGAAATTTGATTTATCGTTGGTTTCTAGAATTTAATTATTATTTTAAAATTTGGAATAAAAAGGTATTAATAATTAAATTATTTATAATACTAAAATAGAACTTTGTTAAATTTTGTAGATGGCCGCTAACAATGCAAACACCTCTACCCATAACACCCGTAACCTATCCTTAAGAACCATCCTTGAAAAGGATCGTCTAAACCATAATAACTTTATGGATTGGTATCGCAACTTGAGAATAGTTCTCAAGCAAGAAGAGATATCATATGTCTTAGACGATCCCATTCCCGACGAGCCTAACGTGGAAGATGAGGAGGCTTATAACGATTGGGTCAACTACACCAAAGATTCGGTGCAAGCCTCTTGCCTCATGTTAGCGACTATGATTCCCGAAATTCAAAAGGATTTCGAGCATCATGGGGCATACGACATGATAACTCAATTGAAGGAAATGTTCCTTCAACAAGCTAGAGCGGAACGTTTCGAAACGGTTCGAGCGTTTCATGCATGTCGTATGGAGGAAACCCAAAGCGTCTCATCTTATGTCCTAAAGATGAAAAGCTACATCGAAAAGCTTCGTAGGTTGAATTGTCCCGTGTCTAATGAGTTGGCTACGGATTTGATCCTCAACTCATTGACGAAAAGGTTTGAAACCTTTGTCATGAATTATAACATGAATGGATGGGACAAAAGCATTGGTGAGCTTCACGCAATGCTAAGAACGGCCGAAGCGGGAATGGGTAAAAAGGTTTTACCCGTTCTAACAATCGATGAAGGGAAAAGGGGACATAACTCCAAACCCAAAGCAAGTGTTGCTAAGGGCAAGGGCCACGTCCAAGGAAAGGGAAAGAGGAAAGCCATCACGCCCTACAAACCGAAGGAAAAGAAGCAAAAGGTTGCGACGCAAGATCCATGCTTTGAGTGTGGAGAGATAGGTCATTGGAAAAGAAATTGTCCGACCTATCTCAAAGCGTTAAAAGATAAGAGGGATGCGGAGCATACCTCAGGTATTATCTTTACTATATATGTTGAACTAAATGTTATTTCTTCAAATACATGGGTACTTGATACCGGATGTGGAACTCACATTTGCAATTTGTTGCAGGGGTTCAAAAGAAGTAAGCGACTCAACAAAGGGGACATTAGTCTCTTTATGGGCAATGGAGCAAGAGTTGAAGTCCAAGCTCAAGGAGACTACATGTTAAAGCTTCCAAGTGGTTTGGAAGTAATTTTGAAAAATGTTTTGTATGCTCCTAAGTTAAGGAGAAACATTATTTCCGTGTCCCTTTTAAAACAATGTGGCTTTGATTTTAAATTTATGGATTATGATATTCATGTTTTGATGAATGGCATATTTTATTTTAAAGCTATACCCATGAATGGTATATATGAAATAGATCAAAGTGGTATGTCACATAGTAGTTCAATATATAATGTCAACACCAAGAAACTCAAGAAGGACTTGGGTGATTCCTATCTTTGGCATTGTCGCCTTGGACATATAAGCAAGAATCGCATGCAAACTCTTCGCAAGAGTGGTATTCTAGAAACAAATGAGTATGATTCATTTGATGTATGTGAATCTTGTTTACAAGGCAAAATGACAAAGCAACCCTTTAATAAAACTTTTGAAAGGTCAAAAGAATTATTGGGTATCATACATTCGGATGTATGTGGTCCTTTTAGACCAATGACTAGGAATGGTGAAAGATACTTCATTACCTTTATTGACGATTATAGTCGATATGGTTATGTGTACTTAATGAAACACAAAGATGAAGCTTTTGAAATGTTCAAAGACTTCAAAACTGAAGTAGAAAGACAACTTAAGACAACAATCAAAGTACTTCGTAGTGATAGAGGAGGTGAATACCTAAGTGGTGTTTTTCAAGATCATCTTAAGAGTTGTGGAATTATTTCACAACTTACTCCACCTGGAACACCACAACATAATGGTGTGTCTGAAAGGAGAAATCGTACCCTATTAGATATGGTTCGATCGATGATGGCTAGAAGCACTTTACCTCTATCATTTTGGGGCTATGCTTTACTTTCCGCTGTTCGCATATTGAATATGGCTCCAACCAAGAAAGTGGAGAAGACACCTTTTGAAGTATGGCATGGAAAGGCTCCATCGCTATCATTCTTAAAAGTTTGGGGTTGTGAAGCTTATGTAAAGCAATACACCCCAAACAAATTAGAAGTCCGATCCACTAAGTGTATCTTTATAGGTTATCCTAAAGATGATTTAGGATATTACTTTTACGATCCTAGTGAGCAAAATGTTATTATTGCTCGAAAGGGTAAGTTCTTGGAAACTAAGTTCCTTGAGGAAGGAACTAATAGTAGAACAGTGAAATTTGATGAGGATCAAGAATCACAAGATGATACACAATTGGTTGATACTAGCACTCAACAAGAGGTTGTTGAAAGTGATCAAGTGGTTGATCAAAACACACAAAACGTTCGCAGATCTGGTAGAATTAGCAATCCACCTGAAAAATATGGATTTTTTGTAGAAGGTTGCTACGTGGTAGATTCGGATGAACCGACCACATACCGTGATGCAATGTCCAAGAATGATTGTGACAAATGGCTTGAAGCCATGAACGTTGAGATGCAATCCATGTATGACAACCAAGTTTGGGAATTGGTTGAACCACCACTCAACTCCAAAGCTGTTGGAAGTAAGTGGGTTTTCAAAAGGAAAACTGATATGCATGGAAACTTGGATACTTATAAAGCAAGACTTGTAGCTAAGGGTTTCACTCAAACTCAAGGGGTTGATTATGATGAAACTTTTTCGCCTGTGGCAATGCTTAAGTCTATTAGGATATTATTTGCCATAGCTGCACATTATGATTATCAAATTTGGCAAATGGATGTCAAGACCGCTTTCCTAAATGGATATCTTGAGGAAGATGTCTATATGGTTCAGCCTGAAGGTTTTGTCGATCCAAAACATCCTAATAAAGTATGCAAGTTAAAGAAATCAATCTATGGATTGAAACAAGCATCTAGAACTTGGAATCATCGTTTTGATGAAGAAATCAAAAGTTTTGGATTCATCAAGAACGCTGATGAGGCTTGTGTGTATAAGAAAGCTAGTGGGAGTATAATTACCTTCTTAGTATTGTATGTCGATGACATTCTACTATTTGGAAATGACATTCCAACCATGGAAAGCGTTAAGGCTTGGCTTGGAAGTAGATTTTCCATCAAGGATCTTGGTGAAGCTGCCTATATTTTGGGAATAAAGATCTATAGGGATAGGTCAAGGCGCTTGATAGGTTTGAACCAAAGTACATACATTGATAAGATCTTGAAAAGGTTCAAGATGGAAAACTCCAAGAAAGGTTTTGTACCTATTCAAAGAGGGACTATATTGAGTTCAGCTCAATGTGCAAGCTCAAAGGATGAGCAAGAGATGATGAAACAAATCCCATATGCTTCTGCTATAGGATCCATCATGTATGCGATGATATGTACTAGACCGGATGTGTCATGCGCTTTGAGCATGACAAGCAGATACCAACAGAATCCAGGAAACAGTCATTGGATGGCTGTTAAGAACATATTGAAATACCTTAGGAGAACTAAGGATATGTTTCTGATATATGGATCTGGTGAGGAGGAACTCGCTATAAAAGGTTACACGGATGCGAGCTTCCAAACTGATCGAGATGATTCTCGATCACAGTCTGGGTATGTGTTCACTCTTAATGGAGGAGCTGTCTCTTGGAAGAGCTCAAAACAGGAAGTGGTAGCATTGTCCACTACAGAATCAGAATACATCGCCGCTTCATTGGCAGCTCAGGAAGCTGCATGGTTGAAGAAATTCATTACTGATCTAGGGGTGGTCTCTTCCATTCAAGACCCCCTAGAAATCTTTTGTGACAACGAGGGTGCGATTGCACAAATCAAGGAACCTCGTTCGCACCAAAAGACAAGGCACATAGAGCGGAGATTCAACTACATAAGGGATGAAGTTGAAAAAGGAAAGATATGTATTCGCAAAGTTGGAACTGATCAAAATCTTGCGGATCCATTCACGAAGCTCCTAGAAAGACCGAAACATGAGCGTCATGCGAGTGGCTTAGGACTTCGATATTCTAGTAATTGGATTTGATCTATTTTGTATTAAAGTTTAAAAGACTTTTGTAATTTAACTCTTTTATATGATTATGGAATCTTGAGTTAAATTCTGATTTTGCATGTTTAATCCATGAATAAGTTATCTTATTCTAAAAGTCCGTAGTCGATCACATTTGTGGGAACAAATATGAAGCAAGACTATTATGAACTAGGATTGGTGGATATTCATAAGGAATGAATATGGAGCATAGGTTTGCTGCCAAGGTTCATAGATATTTATGGGATACAAATATTGGACTGACCCGCTCTCAATATTACTACATGGAGTCGATTGACTTGATCATTAGTAATTTTGAGTAAAGGAGAATTTCATATTATCCTTAGACCTGAGATGTATACTGGGTCTTGATTTTCACCAAGTATTACACTTTGACTCTCCCCTTCGCTATTCGTAAAAGATGGTACATAAGGATGAGCTCAGGTGGAGTATAAAAGTGATAGTGAGAGGCGTATACAGTCAAGAAGGAATTTGTTCCTCTTATGTGTTGAGAGTTTAGATGTCTAAGGCCTGATAAAGTTGAATTGTAAAGAGAATGATCGCCTATGTCTCTTAGATCCAACATGACATCTAGTAACAAAGGGACATAATGATAGATTCACCTAAATCATATCAAGTAAGGAACTTGAAGGGATGATGTTATTGAATGGCACTTCGTCAAACACATTAGGGGTGGTGAACTGTTGTTAGGCGGTATTCACCACTTGCATTAATTTTCTATGTATCTCGTGCAAGTGGGAGATTGTTGGAATTACGTGTGCCCGAGACACATACTTATACTAATGTGGCTAACTGTGTTTGATCCAAGTCGGGTCATACCCAATAACAAGCTAGACGACACCAAATGTATTCTTTAATGATTTGATCATTTAAACGAATACCGAACACTACGTGTTTAGAAAATTGGTTTTCTAAACAAACACACTTGAGGATTTAAATAAATTATCTGGATAATTTGTTTATATAAAATAATTATTTAATTGGTTAAATAATTACATAAATGTATGTGCATTTTATAAAAATGAGTTTTATAAAATAAATGGAGATGTTTTAAATGTTAAAACAAAACAACTATAAAATAAATAAATAAAAAAAAAAAAAAAAAAAAAAAAAAAAAAAAACCGGCCACCCCATGTGGGTGGAGGTTTTGGTCCAACCAAATGTTTTGTCCTTTTGTGTTGACCATCCCTTTATATCTCCATTCAAATTACATGCATTTGGGTCTTGTCCCCTTCTTGGATTCTCAAGTAAACTTTTGAATTTTTCAAACTCTTTTCTCTCTATACACCCCACGGCTCATTTGGGGATTTTGGGAGAGCTTGGTGAGCTTGTTTAAGTGTTCATAAATCCTAGCAATCAAGTTGGTGTTGTCACAAATAGCTTGGGGTATCACTATCTTGAGGTCTTCTTCTTTGGAGGCTTGCCATTCATCCACCATCATCTTCAATATCTTACTTATTCTTCTAAAGGTAGAAGAAGGTACATTTACATTTTGTGAGCATATTGTTCTTGTAATTTTGATCCTTGTTCATTGGGTTTTGATTATTAACATAATGGTATGTTCATAACTAGATTTAAAATCTAAGCTTCCGTTGCGTTTTTCTAGTTAAATATGGTTAACTTGACTTTGATAAACTTGTATAAAACCCAACAGAACCGACACCGTTAAACCGTTGAAGTCACGAGATCCGGGTGGAATCGGGTATAAAACGAACCTAAGATGAGCTTAGGGGCCACCCTAGCTCAGATCTGGATCAAACAGGATGAAAAACGGTAAAAAAAGTGGTGAAACGAGCGAGATCTGGCTTTTCCAGCGAGATCCCGCTATTCCAGCAACGGCGGTGCCGGAGAATGTGTGTATGAGGATGTCAGAATATTCTGACATTCTGACCTAACCCTAGTTCGTTAGCGGTGACTTAACGAACTAGAGGGCAATTTGTTACTCCTTTTGTTAAGAGGAAATAACAAACCAGAGGCAGTTCGCGTGACAATTCGTTAAGGGTCGAATAACGAACTAACCCAGTTCGCTATGTCAATTCGTTAACGGAGAATAAAGAACTAGCTCCAGTTCGTTAAACAATTTGTTACGGGAATACGCTAAGAAGAAGTAACGAACTAGCCTTAATTCGTTAAGGCCATTCGTTAAGCGAAGGACAGATGAACCCCATTCGTTATAGGGTTCATTCGTTAACGAAAGAGATCAATTCGTTATATGATTCAATTCGTTAAAGAAAGGGTAACGAACTAGAAGTTTGGCAAAATTGCAGAATGGTCCCTAGACTTAGAATAGAATGAGATAATTACACAATAGTCCTCGGGATTTGTTAATTTATGAAAGACACCTTTAAAGGTTAACGAGTAACGATTAACTAACCGGGTAATGATTCAATGAAGTAAATGAGAATGACTAGAGCAGTATTTAATATTGAAATTATTGAACAGTTAGTCGCGCATAGATCAAGAAGGAATAACCATTAACGGAAGAAGTAACAGAGTTCAGGTGAGTTTCTAGCCCCACTTCCTTGTTATGTTTTCGGGGCTGTGTGCATACTCGATGTGATATTTAATACACTTACCTTAAATGGTAAGTGTATGCCATGTATGATATATGTGATAGTTAATACAATTACCTTAAGTGGTAAGTGTATGCTTTGTATAATTCATGTATGATGGTTGCTTGACGGTGGGTGAACGATCTTCGGATATTGCATGTACCGCCAGGCGGTAGTTAAAGATATGATTGATATATATGATGTATGAATGATGTATGTATGTATGTTATGTTGGTAGTACGTGAACAATCTTCGGATATTGCACGTAATGTCAGGTTATAAATAAATATATGAATATTGAAAGTAATGTAAGAATGATTGCTTGTCGATACGTGAACGATCTTCGGATATTGCATGTATTGCCAAGATTAGTGATTGTCTCCTTGTATTGATATTAAATAATAAATTATGTATAGAGTTCCCTCCACGGATAATATATATAGTGTTCTTTGAATGGAAAGAGTAGTGTTCCTTTAATGGAAAACATAGTGTTCCTTTAATGGAAGGCATAGTGTTCCTTTAATGGAAAACATAGGGTTCCTTCTATGGAAATATATAGGATGTTCCTTGTATGGAAGTAGTCCTTCTATGGAGAATTAATACAGAGCGTCCTTCTATGGAAAATATATAGCATGGGCAATAGCCATGGTTCTTTTAATAGATATTATGTGTCGTTCCTCTTATGGATATTTATACAAGGTTAAGATATTAATATGTATCTTCGGATATGTATGTATATGAATGTAATTGTATGTATAGTATGATGTGTGATTAACTAGAACTTACTCTGCGTAGCTGACTTTTAGTATGCACGCAAGTGATTTGACCAGAGAGTTGGCATGAGGATGGCACATGGCATGGATTGAATGGCTGGCATCTGAAGATAGAGGAAATGATGTTTTAAATATGATGTTTTATGTTATAGTTTTAAAGAAAAGATTAAATGTTTTGTAATAAACGGTTAAAGTTTATATTCCATGAAAGTTTTAATAAACTTTGATTTGGAAGAACGGTGTTTATGAGTAAATCTGACACTAAAGTAGGGCTACCGGGAACGGGGCATTACAAGTTGGTATCCTAGCAAAGTCCGAGAGATTTAAGCATCCTACATGCTTAGACTCGAACATAGAATGGGATTTTAGTAAGAAAAGAAAGAAGATGCCAGTTCAAGATAGACATGTGTCACTCAGGCTAGCTCAGTATCGGTAAAGTATGTTAATTAATGTATAAATATGATCGCTTAATTGTTAAAGGAAGGATATATGCAGGATAGGGATAGGATTAATTGATTGTTTGGTTGATTAACTGTTTAAAAGTATCATCTAGCACAAGTGAAATCATAAAGGGAAGTATGTAGAACCTGAGGAGTAATTCAAATAGTTAATTACACTTGATCAATGTCATTAGCTACTTACCTTACGAATCACGTGCTAGATAATTCCTTGAGTGATGACGTCTGTGTTTTCCCTTTTAGAATACGATGGCTGGAGCAAGAGAGATTGCTGGAACGGGAGGGCGTACGGGGCATCGTGGTAGGCCACGGGTGGTCCGAGAACCTTCTGTTGAATCAGCTGCTGATGCAGGGGGAGAAGAAAGTGCTGCTGAGTGAAATCCGAGTAACAACAACTAAGGGGTTCAACTGGATCCCGCAATCCAAGCAACTATTGTTCAAGTTGTAGCCGCTGCTGTGAAGGACCGGAATCCTAAAAGATCTACTGGAAGTCATGGGAGAACTGCTGAAGGGTCAGGAGAAAATGGTAAGAAAGATGACGGAAGAGAGAAGGAGGAATCGAGTGTGGTTAAGACAGTGAAGAGAGGCCAAGGTGGGTGCCAATATAAGTCCTTCAAGGGATGTGACCCGCCAAAGCTGACTGGTCTAGGTGACGCAATCGCTACTCTTTAATTGATAACCAATATGGATAAGATTATCCGAATTAGCGAGTGTCGTCCCGACCAATCAGTGGGTTATGCCACTTAGTCATTTGAAGATGAGGCAATGTACTAGTGGGAGACAGTTGAGCAGAGGAAGGGTCAGGAAGAGGTTAAGGCGATGAGATGGAATGATCTAAAGGAGTTGGTGATGAAGAGGTTCTGCGCTGATACCGAAGTTGAAAGAGTGGAGATAAAGTTTCTGAACTTGAAAGCGGGAAAGATGACACACCGGGAGTATACTACTGAATTCAATCGCATGTCTAGGTTGGTACCTGACATTGTGAACACTGAAGCTAAGAGGATCAAGTATTACGTAAGGGGACTTCCGCAGAATGTTCGCACTTTGGTTAAGGCTAGTAAACCCGCAACATTTGACTCGGCCGTGGAATTGGCCGAGATGGTTTATGAGGACCTTGCCATCTATGAAGAGGAGAAGACGGAACTGAAGAAAAGGAACCCAACCCCAGAACCAAATGAAGCCAATGAGGTGGATCCACGTAAGAATAAGGCAAGGCAGGAGGAGTTCACCGCTTGTGAAAAATGTGGGAAGAGACACCCGGGAGATTGCAGAATGGGATTAGGTGTTTGCTACAGGTATGGAAGAGCAGGACATTCCTCTTGGGTGTGCAAAGATCATCATAGGTGTCACAACTGTGGAGGGCGTGGACACCTAGCAAGGGATTGCAGGAAGCCGAAGGAAGGACATGACACAGAGGAGAATGCTTGAGGTTTAACTGTTTATTCATTATGCTTGGAGAGACCGTTCAAGAAAGCTAGTTGCTAGACATAAGTTTTAATATGTGTTTTAATTATCAATGACTTAACGCGTGTTTTATTTTAAAGTTTAGACTAGAGTTGTCTGAATTAATTATGCTAAGAAACCGTTATGAGTTTATTTTGGTTATGAATGATTGTTGTGTTGTGAGAAATGTTATTTTAGACAATAGTGTTAAGTAGGACGAAATGGTCCCTTGGAAGGATGAAACGAGACTTGTAACGCCGAGGTCTCATGGACAAGCTACCTTAAATATCTAAAATACATGATCACCGCTCGATGACTGCATGTCAGGAGTACGGAGGATAACCTAGAAAGTAGAGGCGATTCAATAAAGTGTGCGAATATAAGAAGTGTTCCCTTTTACAAGGAATAAGTTAGATTTCGGGGACGAAACCTCTTTAAGGGGGGAAGACTTGTAACATCCCGAAATTTCTAAGGATAATATTAATTATATTAATTAATATTAGTGGGAATGTTTACTCGGGTTAGTGGGAAGATAATAAAATAAAGTAGGAGTTAATACGAGTCAGGCTTGTGTTGGGTTAAGTAATATGGGTAATGGACTTAGGTTAAAATGGAAGGAAGATAGACCATGGGCTCAAGCCCATGACTGTAAGGCCCTGTTACCGGTGCCTCACTTTTCACGTTGGATTTACTCATAAACACAGTTCCAAATACTAGAGTTAATAAAAACATTCGCAGAATAATAAAAACATTCAAACCATTACATTACATAACCATCCTTTCTTGTCTTAATGGGCATTCTAATTATTTAAACATAAAACATTGTCTTTTAAAACATCATAACATAACACTTCATTGAGATGCCAGTGTCTTCAAATCCATGCCATGTGCTTCCCCTCAAGCAAGTGGCCTCATTCTACTCACCTGCGTGCATACTAAAAGTCAGGTACGCTGAGTGAGTTCTAGTTAATCAGACGACATACAATACATCCACATACTGACATATGCACCCGAAGGTACACACCATCTTTATTTTACTTACATGTGTACATACATTCGTACTTTTGTCTTTTCTTTCGTACTTACCTAATACTTCCATTCGTACATATATATGTTTTAAGAGCATTTCGCTCTATTAACTTCACCGATATTATTAGGGTCGGCTCCTTACATTCGCCGATATTATTAGGGTCGGTTGCCTACATTCGTCGATACTAGGGTCGGTTCCATTCATTCGCCGATGCTATTAGGGTCGGTTCCCTACATTCGTACTGCTATAACATACATGTCCTTTACATACTTTCCTTGACAATACGTGCAATCTCCGAAGAGCGCTCACGTACCATCAGCATATCGTACATACATTATTCATACATCATATATATTCATACATACATCATTCATACATCATAGATATCAATCATACCTTTAACTACCACTTTATGGCACATGCAATATCCGAAGATCGTTCACAGCACCGTCAATCAATCATCATACATAAATCATACAAGGCATACACATACCACCTAAGGTAAGTGTATTAACTATCACATCCGAGTATGCACACAACCCCGAAAACATAACAAGGAAGTGGGGCTAAAACTCACCTCAATGCGGTTGTGTTCACCGTTTACGGTTATTCCCCTCTTTAGCTGTGCACGACTAACTGTATAACAATTACGCATATTAATTACTATCACTATCCATATCGTGTTTCTAGTCTAATTATAACCCTCAACAAACGGGGGTCCGGGAGCAGCGCCCCTGGCAGCGGGGTCTAGGGACGGCAGCCCCTAGCAGGGTCCAAGGGGCAGAGCCCCTGGCTGGGGTCGAGCTGCTAGGTCAGCTTGGAAAAATTTATTTCCATTAACTGTCTTAACACATTTTCCATTCAAATTTAAAATAATAATTAATTTGCTAACTTAAAAGCTCAAGGGCTTCTTTGTAATTAAATCATTCTTTTATAGGCCAGGGACTGTTCTGTCATTCTTCCAAACATCCAGTTCGTTATTCAGTTCTTAACGAATGGGGATTCTTAACGAATGAGCCCCCATAACGAACTGACTATTGTAGCAAATTAACCCATTCAGCGAACTGATCTGTATAACGAATTGACCTCTAAGACGAACTGATCAGGCCAACGAATGTACCCTATAATGAATGGGGTTCATTCGTCCCACTCTTAACAAATGGCCTTAAAGAATGAGCTAGTTCGTCCTTATTTCCTTAACGAATTACATGCTAGTTCGCTATTTTTCCGCTAACTAATTAGGGTTAGGTCAGAGAATGTCCGAAACATTCTCTGACACCTTAACCTCATACATATCTTTTCCGGCGCCGCCTTTCCAGCGTCGCCATTGCCGGAATACCGCATAACTCTCCGGAAAAACGTATTTTCACCGTTTTACACCGTTTTTCATCGTTTTTCGTCCCGTTCGACCCAGATCTGAGCTAGGGTGACCCCTAAGCTCATCTTAGGTTTGGTTTATACCCGATTCCACCCGAATCTCGTGACTTTAACGATGTAACGGTGTCGGATCGTTGTTTTGTGACTAAATCTAACGGGTTTAAGTTAATAAAATATCATACTAGTATTACCTTGGATCGGGATCGGTTTTCCTTCATGGTTTCGGCTTAGAGAAAGGAAGAACTAGAGAGAAAGCTTAAATGTGTGTTTTGGGAGGTGTATGGAATATGTGTGAAATTAAATTAAATGGGTATTAAAGGTTTATATAATTATGGATCATGGGCTTAAGCCCATGGTCTTTTCCCTTCTTTCATAACCCAAGTCCATAACCCATATACATTTAACCCAACACTAGCCCGACTCATAATAACCCATATTCCATTTCGTAACCGAAACCTGAAAAACGGGAAGTTACAATGACCCATCATATAAATACCTTCATGATGCCTAAATCATTCATTTACACATATTCCATACACCACACAAAACACACACTTAGCTCTCTCTCATCCTACTCTCTCTCTAAGCCGAAACCAAAAAGAAGAAGAAGGAGAATCAGTTTCCGACCCGAGGTAATGATAGTATGATATTATAGAGAACTAAACCCGTTAGATTTAGTCACGAAACGACGAGCCGACACTGTTAAACTGTTGAAGTCACAAGATCCGGGTGGAATCGGGTATAAACCGAACCTAAGATGAGCTTAGGCGCCACCCTAGCTCAGATCTGGATCGAACGGGATAAAACAAGGTGAAAACGGTGGTGAAACGAGCGAGATCTCGCTTTTCCTGCAAGATCTCGCTATTCCGGCAACGGCGGCGCCGGAGAATGTGTGTAAGAGGATGTCAGAATATTCTGACATTCTGACCTAACCCTAGTTCGTTAGCGGTGACTTAACGATCTAGAGGGCAATTCGTTACTCCATTTCGTTAAGAGGAAATAACGAACCAGAGACAGTTCGCGTGTCAATTCGTTAACGGTCGAATAACGAACTAACCCAGTTCGCTATGTCAATTCGTTAACGGAGAATAAAGAACTAGCTCCAGTTCGTTAAACAATTCGTTACGGGAATACGCTAAGAAGAAGTAACGAACTAGCCTTAATTCGTTAAGGCCATTCGTTAAGCGAAGGACAGATGAACCCCATTCATTATAGGGTTCATTCGTTAACCAGACCAAACGAAAGAGATCAATAAATTATATGATCCAATTCGTTAAAGAAAGGGTAACGAACTAGAAGTTTGGCAGAATTGCAGAATGGTCCCTGGACTTAGAAAAGAATGAGATAATTACACAATAGTCCTCGGGCTCTGTTAATTTATGAAAGACACCTTTAAAGGTTAACGAGTAACGATTAACTAACCGGGTTAGGATTCAATGAAGTTAAACCGGCTTAGACGCGTAAGACTAATTAAGTTGCAATGAGAATTACTAGAGCGGTATTTAATATTGAAATTATTGAACAGTTAGTCGCGCATAGATCAAGAAAGAATAACCATTAACGGAAGAAGTAACAGAGTTCAGGTGAGTTTCTAGCCCCACTTCCTTGTTATGATTTCGGGGTTGTGTGTATACTCGATGTGATAGTTAATACACTTACCTTAAGTGGTAAGTGTATGCTTTGTATAATTCATGTATGATGGTTGCTTGACGGTGCGTGAACGATCTTCGGATATTGCATGTACCGCCAGGCGGTAGTTAAATATATGATTGATATATATGATGTATGAATGATGTATGTATGTTATGTTGGTAGTACGTGAACGATTTTCAGATATTGCACGTACTGCCAGGTTATAAATAATGATATGAATGTTGAAAGTAATGTAAGAATGATTGCTTGTCGATACGTGTACAATCTTCGGATATTGCATGTATTGCCAAGATTAGTGATTGTCTCCTTGTATGGATATTAAATAATATATTATTTATAGAGTTCCCTCCACGGATAATATATATAGTGTTCCTTGAATGGAAAGCGTAGTGTTCCTTTAATGGAAAGCATAGTGTTCCTTTAATGGAAAGCATAATGGTCCTTTAATGGAAAGCATAGTGTTCCTTTAATGGAAAGTACAGGGTTCCTTCTATGGAAATATATAGGATGTTCCTTCTATGGAAGTATACATAGTGTCCTTCTATGGAGAATTTATACAGAGCGTCCTTTTATGGAAAATATATAGCATGGACAATAGCCATGGTTCTTTTAATAGATATTATGTGTTGTTCCTCTTATGGATATTTATACAAGGTTAAGATATTAATATGTATCTATATGAATTTAATTGTATGTATGGTATGATGTGTGATTAACTAGAACTCACTCAGCGTAGCTGACTTTTATTATGCACGCAGGTGATTTGACCAGAGAGTTGGCATGAGGATGGCACATGGCATAGATTGAATGGCTGAGATTGAATGGCTGGCATCTGAAGATAGAGGAAATGATGTTTTAAATATGATGTTTTGTGTTATAGTTTTAAAAAAAAAATTAAATGTTTTGTAATAAACAGTTAAAGTTTATATTCCGCAAAAGTTTTAATAAAATCTGATTTGGAAGAACGGTGTTTATGAGTAAATCCGACGCTAAAGTAGGGCTACCGGGAACGGGGCCTTACATATGGTGTTCTCGTATTCATTATGCTATAACTGCGAGACCAGCTGTTCATTTTAGCATTGTTCGCTCATTCTGGCATACGGCACGTTACATTGAGTCCGAGAACCACATTGTAGCGAAAGTCAAAGGGCAACCTATCACTATTACTCATGGAGTGATTCAACGAGTGCTGCAATTTGGGGACAACATGGATAACCCGTGTGAGTTTGAAAAGGGGTTGATAAAGGGGTTATTTAATCGACTATTCTACGTTGGCGATCTCGAAATGTCCATGTACAACAAGGCGCACTTGTGTCCAACATACAAGTACTTATTACATGTCCAAATACACTGCCTTGGTGGACGGAAAGGTGGTTTTGACGAGTGTCGTATCATGCTCCAATCGTCGTTTGTCGCGCTGGTCTTGAACAAGCCGATTAACTTCTCTGAGATGATCTTCTATCATTTCAAGGAAAATTTTTAGGTCGTGAATCGACGTGGGAAGTTTTTGATGTATCCATGCTTTATACAATTGATTGTTCAAGACTTGATTCCTAATTTTAAGATTGATCGGACCTTAGTGGGTGATGTATTTAAGCTGGACCATATGAAAGCTGATACCATGAGGAGTATGAAATTGTACCGTCAAGATCCTCAACCAAGGTTCAAGCGATTGATTGGTCATCTAGCTGATCCTGATTATGTATGTTCTTCTGATGATCGTTGGATCCACGTTGATTCGGATTCTGAGCGTGAAGAAGGTCCATGTGGGAATAGCGGTGATGATGGTGACGATGATGATGAATGTGGGAATGATCATCAACGTCGTGCTGAAGTTGAGGCATCTGCTGCTCAAGCTACTCAACGAAAATGTAAAGGTAAAGAGATGGCTAGTGGAGAGCCATCTAAACGACGAGTGACTGAAGGTGCTGGTGTCTCATTTGGAGTTCAACCTCCAAGATCATCTGCTATTCAAAGAACGGCGGAGCCGCTTACTACTAGCACCCCGGGTTACACTTTGACGACCACACTCACATCATATCCTAGGCTTGGTATGATTGCAAAATCCATTTTATTTACTTTACCAAGGCATACTACTCCTACATCGGTGATTTCACCTACACTGACAATGATGCCGCCACAGCTTATAGACATGACGTTCATGAGGCTTAATCGTCCTCAAGGTCCAGTATAGTCGATCCCTCCATTGTTTCATGCTTTGCTACAGGATCAACAAATGAACATGCTCTTGAGCTTTATTATTCTTTACGAGAATCATATGGCGGCCGTTCGCCACGCTCAAGAGCAGATGTTATTTAATCAAAGAAAGTTGATAGGTTATGTCTCGTATTGTCATAGAGAAACTAAGGAACTCCGTGAGATTGTTACGTCTCAGGGGGTGAAAATCAAGGAGCAAGAGGATCTTATCCTGCAGCTGACATGCAAGGATGATGCACTTAAGAAGTAAAAGAATGACGATGAAAATCATGATACCTCGGGGGCTGGAGGAAGTGAGCTGAAACAAGCTCACGGTTCATCCTCAGGTGCCGGAACGAGGGGTGTTGGTGACGTGAGCAAACAGGTGGTTGTTTATCAGGACTCGATGAATGTAAAACCAATTGAGTCGATGAAGGATAAAACTATTTTATTTATAGATAGTACGGGGTGATTCGAAGCATTTTAAATGCGGATGAGATAGAAGTGGGACAGTTTGTTGATTGGTCCTTGACAAGAGAGCAGATTTCTATTCTGCTGGGTCTGAATGATGAAGAGCATGATGTGTTAGAGGCCGAGGGCGATGTTGAGGTTGAGAATCATGAGGAAGTCCTACATGATACGACGATTCCTATGAATACGTCGTTTATTTATGAAGATGAGGAAGTTGAGATTGAAGATGTGACAGCTGAGGAATACCCTAATTTATTTCAAAGATCAAACATTGATCAGGGTGCTCCTATATTTACTGAAGAAAATGTTAAAGCAGCTGAAGATCATCTGGATAAAGTATCAAAGGGTAAAGGCAAGAGCTTTGAATCGAACCCTGATCCATCTGTTGCTGACATTCAAGGATGGTTTGCATACGGAGATAAAAGAGCACGCAAGATTATCGAGGCATACAGGTATGTTGATAAAGAATAGGAGCAGGAAGCCATTGTACGTGCTAAAGCTAATCAAATGACTTCATTCAAAGCCGTGTCTAAAGTTAGAGGTGATATTATTTCATGGCTTTACGATTCAGAGTTAAAGGTCTGTATTATTAAATAGGAGAACAACGTCCAGTATTATGAAAACATTACTGATGTTCTCTCATTACCGCGTTGGGATGTACGTACCATCGCGTGTCGACCGTTTATAAACCATGGTGGAAATCATCAAGAAAATTGGTTCCATCAACATTTGCTGTTTGAGGTGAACCACAGGTTTAAATATTTTAAGCCGCAGATTCCAACCCGTAAACGTATTTACGAGATTGATCTAAGAACAGGTTGGAGGAAGCTTGTGCTAAAAGTAAAACCGCCAAAGACGATAAAGCGGGTATCAGTCAAGATACTTAATCAGCATATTTATTTATCATTCAACCGCTGGTATTATGATAATAGTACTGGCGAGGCAGTTATTGTTTTGGGAAAAGGTTTGAAGACCGAGCTGATTAAGATTATCGATCCAATATGGCTCGTTAATTTAACTGAGACAGAAAATGACTTGCTTTTCAAGAATAAGATATTGATTGAGCGTCGTGAAGATTATGACCGAGCTATGCAATTCCAGCGTGTCGTACGTGTATGTCTCGAGTATGGGATTCATAGTTGTCGGGACTGACAGACTAAGCGCTTCAAATATGTTAAAAGACAAAGAGCTCAAGACGAGGGGTGTTTGTTAGTGCATGGTTTTGGCGTCTCGAGTCTTTGTATGTATCGTCTTTGTATTTATTATTATTATAATGAAAAGATATTTATGTTTAATAGGTAGTTCGTTAATGTAAGGCTAGTTCGTTAAAGGATGTTTAACGAACTAGCCAGTTTTTTTAATGTAATTCCCATTCATTAAGATGTTTAACGAATGGGATTGTAGTTCATTATGTATGTTCCCATTCGTCATGGAATGTTGACGAATGGGACATAACGAATCAAGTGATTCGTTATCTTTCGTTATATAGTCTGTAATGTTAACGAACTGGATCCTAATTCATTACGGGTTGTGTAACGAATTAGATCCATCGTCTATATATAGGGGTATGCACTCCCCTGTTAATTTAAGTTTTGATTTAACAGTAACGAACCTCTGTCCGATTGTTCTCTCGATCAAAGCTTCACTTAAAGTATTACTAATACACATATAATATAACCTAATACATATAATATACATTAATTAAGAGTAATTCCTAAGAACTAGGTCCTATTAAGGTATATTAGATCTACGATTCGTGTTCAATTTCGTCTATATCTGATTGTGGTTTAACAACTCTAATGTATTGTGTGTGTATGCCGATATGCATTTATCAAGAGTCATGAGTATTACGAAATACACTTGCTTTCTTTCTCAAATGGAACCAACAAATGTTCGTATGACGCTTGAAGATTCGTCAAGGGTAGAAGAAATTAAAGAAGAATTGCAACAGTTTACTCGACTGGGTGTATGGGGTCTTATCAATAAATGTGATCAGGTTAAGAAGCCTATCCTGACCAAATGGGTCTTCAAATGTAAGGAGGATGATCATGGGGTCATTGATGCGTGTCTAATGATGCTCTTTCTAAGTAACTCACAACTAAGATTTAAATTTATAAAACAAGACTCCTAAAGAAACCACACAAAACCGGAAAGTATACGGATCACTAATAGTATAGCACTAAGGAAGTCCGAGTATCGAACACAAGGACACGTGAGAACGTTCTTAATACTTAACCCTAACCAAGACTCACCTAAGAATATTTAAATGATTTTTAAAAATTAACTACTTGGCCTAACTTACTTTAACTAACTTAAAAGACATAACCTAACAAGACTAGACGAAACTTTGAGAATGAGACGTATCAATGGAGAAAACGTCTACCTAGGTAAGAATCCTATTGAAGGTATAATAAGCTAATGGATTGAAGGATCTCACGACACCGGTTTCTAAGGATGACACAAGTAAGGCTCACTCAAGAAAGCTAGATCACCTCTCGGTCTCACCAACAAACTCTAACTTACACTTAGTTGATTTAAGAACAAACCGGGAAACGAATTGTTAAAGTGTTCTAATGTCGACTCTCCTCTCGGTCTCACCGACACACTACCCTAATGGAGACGAATACTACGCAACCAAGGATAGAGGAACCATTTAGTTTAACTTAAACTAGGTCAACTAATCGCTCACAAACCCAAACCCGAGAAGAACCGAACCCGCTCTCGCGCGATCCTAATCCTAACAAGTAAAAGCTATGAGACGATCCTACTTCCTATCACCTCTCGGTCTCTAAGTAGGTGCCTACCCGCTGATTTTAACTAATTAACATACCCACTTAAACCCTACGGTTGTACTTCCCGCAAACAATCTCTAAACACAAAGTAAATAGTTCAAACAAGCTAAATTCAATCAAAAACAATTCAATCAATCAAAGCAAGAGGTATATGAGTATAATTAATCAAAACACGGCCACTAAACACAACCTAATTCAATGTTAAACCAAACTTTCATCAACAATTCAAGTCATGATGATCAACAACCCATGTTACTTACTAAAACCTAACAATATTCATCTAACCTAGGTATAACTAACTAGTTTAGCCTACCATATTATTTGGACAACGGCTATACATCAAAGTAAACATCATAAAACTCAACATAAACATAATTAAACTCATTCAAGAATTAATATCAATCAAGCACAAGTCAATCTTCAAATCTATTGCAAAACAATTCAAAGTAAAATATCAAAGTAACTAGTTATGAATCTTGAACAAAAGAACAATGTTTATAAGAGTTATATGTCACAACCCGACCAAAGGCGGAACATGCCGGGGCGTAAGGTATTGATTGGACAGTAGATCAAAAGACACTAATTAAAGTGACAATAATTATTTAATTCATTAATATCAAAACAAGTACACAATTATAATAATCAAAACAATTACATCATATTTATTGGACCCGTTCTTATTGATAGGAAATCAAAGTACTTGGGTAAGTGTATGATCATACTAGATGAGCATAGATAAGGATGAGATACAAACCATCAAACATAAAATAAACAATTAAGCATATAGAGCATTATCATAGAGTATGCAATAATCACACATAAACATATATTGAATTGTGTTATAAATAGATAAATAATTAAAATGAGTAATTTAAATAGGGTATACATGTCACCCTCAAAATTATAAAAGATGAAAAAGGGGATATGTAAACTCAGCTTAATTAGTGGATTAACGAAGATGAGAAAATGATAAAGCTAGAATGGAAACGGTCTAACTCCTCGGGATACGTCAACGAGAGGTCATAGTTGTGAGAGAAATGTTGCGAAATCCTATAATTATCATTTCGATTTAGACTTAAATTTCCCCTTTTAAATAAATAGTTATATCAAGCATTTTTTAAGTGAAATACGATTTATAAAAGCATTGTTATGAATGAATATGTTAACCAAATAAGTCATTTCAATTATATAAAATGAATAAATATAATTTAAGTACCTTTTACATTAATTATTATGTAGGACTTATTAAATAAATTTCGTTGTACTAATATTTAGTCTATAATAAAACGATAATAGTAAATAATAGTTTCATATGAAATAATAAAAACAAAACAACACAGTGCATTAAAAAATTGCAAAAGTTCTTGTTTAGACATTTGATGAGCACGTGATGGCAAGAAAGAAAATTAAAAGGAAAATAAAACATAAAAAAAAAAAGAAATTGAAAACAAATGTGTTTTAAGGATCCCAAGTTAAACTCAGACTAGTCCCCAAAACCCTTTTAAAGCATTCATCTCGAAATTAACAAAATATATCGTTTAGTTTCGGTCATTACTTTGGTGTTGAGAAGTCGCCGGAAACTACGGAATCGTGGCCGCAAATTTCGTCGTAAAAAGGGTGAGGGAGATGACGAGATATATATTTAAGTTTCGAGAAAAGGCAAATACAATCCTTCAACTTTATTTTTTTATTTAAAAATCATAAATTTACAATCAACCCTTGATCTTTGAAGAGTTACACATTATTTATAAAGCTTTAAATTTAAAATTTTAACATTTAGCTAGGATTCTTTCTTTTTATACTAATTTTAAACAAGTCTTACATGTAGTTAAATTTAACCTTAAACAATTTAGACTATAATCTATAATATTGAAAAGATATTAATAAATCTCGTTGCTTAAAAACGAATGTCCGGGTAGTAAAACGAAAGAAAACCTTAGATGAGTCGGGTTTTCGGGTCCGAAAATTGACGAATGTTACATTATACTTAATATTATGGCTGAGTTTATGGATGATTAAGGTCCCTAGCTGCTGTACTAAGTCTTCCTTGGTCTTCTTTCTCTTCTTCCAGCCGCCACAAGTCTTAGAAAACACTTTTTTTCTTCCCTTGGCTGCTGCCCTGATGTCCGATCGGACTATATGGTTGGTTAGGGTTCTTTTAGTTTTTTAATTAACTTAATATAATATGCATGTAAGGCTTGGAACTTGTGAGCTTGGGTTGGGCCTTGACTTGTAGTATTAAATCTTGATCAAAAAGGTCCCTAGAGTCTTCAAACTTTACTCTTTTCTCCATTAAAACTCATAACCTACAATTAATATACAATCTTTGTAAAATCATGCAAAAACCATCCATAACTCTTATTTATTATACTATTAAGAAATTAATAAATGATAAAACGAAACGGAAAGTAAATGTGTTTTACAACACATCAAACATCCCCACACTCAAGACTTTTTCGTCCCTGAAAAATAAATCTACACAGGATCATAACCAAGTGAAAAACAACAAACTCTCGGATTATTAATCAATATCAAAGCACAAGAAACAGCTCGACATATTGACTGCGATTGCCGATATTGTTGTCCACTTAAACCCAGCCACCAGCCAATCAAGCCCCCCTTTTGAATTAAACTTTTTAAGTCCAAAAATTAAGGCTACACCTACCCCATCTCAGACAAAGAGAGCTAGAAGACTAGAGTTGAAGCAAACTGGTTCGACAAATCACCATAAGCCAAGGATTCGTTGATAGTACTAATTAGATGCACTCGGTGAAATTTTGATGGATGAATGGTCATGTGGAGGCCTTATGAGCTATCCCTAAATATTATTGGACTTTGTCCAATAAATTCCTACTTTGATATTTATTGACTAAGAACCTTCGAGCCCCAATAGTGTATCCTCAGAGTCACTATCCCCAAGGTAACATGTAAACTCTAAGTCCCGTCTAGTTTGTGCATCTTTGGCCTCTTTTACTAAATTTAAAGAATTCTTATTTGGCATTTATAATACATAACTTTCTTCACAAGAATTTGCTTTTCTTGAACAACTTTTGATAATACACATAACTTTCAAAACATACTTCTCTTTTTTTTTCAATCTTTTATATCACCTTAAGATATATAACTATTTCTAAGCTCGTAAAATGATGGACAGTGGTGGTGTGCTGGTTTGAGTGCATTTAATTCTTACCATCTCAAAGTTTCAGATTATGGTAATCCTCCCTAAGCATCAAAATTCGGTTTTACCATTTTTAAATTATTATATATATATAATGCTAAAGAGGATTATCAAAGCTAGTTGGGCCTACCGACACATCCCAAATCAGATATGAAAACCATCTCTTCTTTTTATTATTATATTATTTTTCAAAAGTTCCGAGAGTTCGTAAGCACATTGGCAATAATATCATTCCTGCTTAACGTAGAACAAAAACAATTTTCAAGTGACATTTTTCTTTTTAAAACTTTTTTTATTTTTTTTAACTTTTATATATATATATATATATATACAATTTTTTTTCTACAACTAAGTAAAATAAATTCTCATCCCCACACTTACAACGAAATCGTCCTCGATGAGAACAAAGAAAAGAAATAAAATAAAATTAAAACTTAAAATAGCAAAAAGTAAAATAGAGAACGGGTTACTCCACTGGTTTATATGCAGATTATTCATCAGTTGTGTATCAATCGAGCGACCGTATAGCATTTCATTCGCGGCCGCAACCTCGGGAGAACTAGTTCCAAAACGCCATAAGAGCTACCATGCGCATAATAATACCTGCAATAACTCAAACTCGCTCGCATGTAGCGGCGTACAAAACAGAAAGCCAAAAACATAAGAACTAAACATATTTTTGTGTTTTTGTATTTTTTTTTTATTTTTTTGATTTTTATTAATTTTTTTAATTTTTTGTATTTTTTTATAAATAACAAAAATAAAACAGATAATAAAGAAAATCACAATACACACTCTACAACTCGTGCTGTATCCCAAGTGATGCATCCAACACGTCTACGCCTCGGTGAATGAGTCAAGGTAGAACACCTCGACTGTCTGATCAGCTATCGGCTCTCCTACATAGTGCTTCAACCTGTGACCATTTACCTTAAACTTCCCGCTTTGATCTTGTATCTCAATAGTGCCATACGGGAATACCTCAGTGACCGTGAACGGTCTCGACCATCGGGATTTCAACTTTTCCGGAAATAACCTCAACCGGGAGTTATACAGTAAGACCTTATCCCCACACTTGAACTGCTTATTGCCCTTCAATTTTCTATCTGCAGTTCCTTCGTCCGCTCCTTATACCTAACTGACTGCGCATACACGTGATCCCAGAGCCCTCTAACTCGTGTAATGGTGGAAACGATTGCCCTCTGCGGCGGATAATCAAGATTAACCCTCTGAAGGGCCCATGAAGCACGGTGTACCAACTCAACAGGAAGATGACAGGCCTTCCCATAAATCATCCGAAATTGTGTGGAACCAGTCGGAGTCTTATAGGCTGTACGGAAGGCCCACAAAGCGTCATCTAATTTGTCGGACCAATTCCGACGATTCGCACTACCGGTTTTCTCGAGAATGCGTTTGATTCCTCGATTACTCACTTCCACATGCCCACTAGTCTGTGGGTGGTAGGCGGTTGCAAGCCGATGGGTGACCCCATAGCGCTGCAACGCCTTATCCATCTGTGAATTGCATAACTGGGTACCTCGCTCACTGATCAAGGCTTTTGGGACTCCAAAACGAGGGAAAAAATTCTTCAAAAATCTCACTACAACTCGGGCGTCGTTAGTGGGCAAGGCTTTTGCCTCGACCCACTTTGAAACGTAATCAACAACCACCAGTATGTACGTGTTCCCTCTAGACGACGGGAACGGGCCCATAAAATCAATACCCCAAATGTCAAAAACTTCACATACCTGAATCGGATTTTGGGGCATCTCATTCCGGGATAAGATATTATCGACGCGTTGGCATCGGTCACAACTTTTAACGAACAAATGAGCATCTTTGAAAATAGATGGCCAATAGAATCCAGAATCAAACACCTTCTTCGCCATCGAACTCGCACCGTGGTGACCTCCTGTCGGTCCCACATGACAATGGCTCAGAATCTGCCATCCCTCCTTAACATCTACACACCTCCTAATAAGCTGATCAGCACCGATACGGAAAAGATACGGGTCGTCCCATAGGTAAAACTTAACATCAGTAAAGAATTTCTTCTTTTGCTGGTAAGGCATCTTCGGGAGGTACCCGTCAGCAAGATAGTTCGCGAAGTCAGGGAACCATGGAAAACCTTCCTCCTGTGCCATAACAAACATTAGACTCTTTATCGGAAAACGATCGTCAATCCTGACCCCCGAATCTCCTAACTCTGCTCCCTCTAGACGCAAAAGATAATCGCCCGCCACATTCTCGGCCCCTTTTTTATCAAGGATCTCAATATCAAACTCTTGAAGCAACAGGATCAAAATAAGGTTAACAGTTTCTAATGTGAATACTAATAAAATGTAAATAATATAAATACGCATTTGTCCCCAAAACATTAGAACTCAAGTAAAATGAGAGGAGTGATTACTCACCTTATCAAATAAGTGAATGAATGTATGCGTTAATAAAGGTAATAAAATAAACGTCACGCTCGACGGGAATTAGCAAAGACAAATTATAAGCAAGAGTAGATACGGAGAATAATATGGATCAATAAATGGGTAATAAATATTAATAATGATTTGAGATCGATCGTTATTTGGGAGTTAAAATAATTTATTTAAATTTTATTATTAATAATGATTACTTATACATTAATATTGTAAATAATAATATTTATATAAAATATAATCGTTTAGAAAAATATTTGTACTTATAACTATATTTTTATATGTTCAACAAAATGATATATTTTAATTATGTAATTTAAATTTAAAACCTTTTTAAAATTATTAATATTAAAACCTTTAACAATTTAATACTTAATATATATTCATATATATCTATATATATGGTTTTAACAAAGTTCGGAAAATAGCTAGTTGATATGTCAGTTAGGACAAAATATTAATTAATTATTGTATTTATGCTATTAATATTATGTTTTAATGATTTAATAATATATATATATAATAAAGATTAAACTTGTTAAACAAAACACCCAAGAAGGCTGCGGAAGGCTCAAGCCTGCGCCCCAGCCCATCCAGCCAATACAACACCCACACCCTAGCCAACTAGGCTAGGGTTTTAATTGGTTTAAACTTGAATCATATACTTTATAAACAGACAGGTGCATAACTAAACAAGTATCATGAACCCAAGAATCATAATCGGCCAAATCGTTATATGATTGGCAGATTAACCATTAATGTTTAGAGCTTAAAGACGATTAGAACCATAACATCAATTACCTTAAGAGTTGTTTAACTGGTGATTAATTAGAACGAGCAGAGCCGTCTAGAACAAGAACGAGAAATGATATTTAAGGTAATTATAATGCAATTAAGTGTAGGGGATTTGACCGTGATATCTGTATGATGGTGTAGACGAAACTAATTGCGTTAATATGGACTAAAAAGGTATAATAACAAATTGATTATAGGAAGTTAGGTTAAAACGTCAATACGTATCAAAAATGATAGTTATTACCAAATTAATATGTCAATGAGGTTGTTTAAGGCATGAGGAATGACATACACAAATCAATTCCAACATTAGGATGAGTATTATGCTACAAAATATCAAATGGATAATTGGTTACGGGTTTGGGAAATGGGTAAACGGGTAGGGTTTAAAGGGTATGATAATATATTACAGATTTTGCACAAAGATCCCTGTAGTTCTAATGAGGATACATAATGGGATTAATGTATAATTGAGGGTTTAAAGTGTATATAGTTGAAAGTTATTTTGATATATTAACTAAATTAAATAAAAAAATAATAATAACTCGATAAACGCGATATTTTATGGATAAAATTTCCCGAACATAGAAACGTGTTGGGTAACGAATACAAAATAAGAAATGAAAAACCCGAATTGTTACATACCCACGCCATCTAATTATTCAACTTTTGTTCAAACGCACGATGGTTCTCATTCCCCCTAGTAATTCGACTTCAATCGAAAGAAAGTGATGATTTATTATTTGTTTTCCGTTTACATTATGTTGGAAACATTTGATCTTGACATTGAATTGTTTTCATATTATAAATATTTAAACTTATGAAATATCACCAACTTAAATGTTTACAAACTATTGTTATTTTATATGTGTTGCAGGTTATATCGTTGATGTGCGAGGAAGAAGTTAATTATGTTGTCCTTAGGTTTACTTTGAAATTAATAGTTTGTCCTTTCAATGTATTGTTAATTGCTTCGAAAACAGTTGTGTACTTGCGATTACTTGTAATGAAATATATATATATATATATATATATATATATATATATATATATATATATATATATATATATATTATTGTCACATTAATAGTGTCTGCGAGCTATGACCAATCAATATGATGTCCCGATGTATAATCCGCCTATGACCAGGGTGTTACAATAAAAGGGAGCCATAGAAAGTCCATATTCATCCCATAACATCTGTTTATCACCAAATACTCTCAAATCAAGATAGGAAGATAGTTTATTGTGTGTTAAGCAAGAAAAAGCAAAACAAGGTGGTTTTGACCAATTTCAAGCTCTGATAAAGTGTCCTAGAGGTGCTAGTGGTCATCACCAATCATCCATAGGTTTTGTATAAGCTTCAAAGTATGATAAGAATAGTTAAACACACGTTTAAGTTCATGATTTATGTTTAAGTTATAATTCAAGCTATTATCGAGCAAACCTCAATAAAATAAGTTACATACACCTTATAAGGGATTTTAAGTATACATAAGGTCTTAAATCATGTAAATGGATGTCGGTTTGATGTCTAAATCAATTTTTAATCAAACCGGTTTTGTGCAGACTATTAGACAGATGGCTTAATCATAAGACAACACATCTAATAGTGAGGGGTGTATAAAATGGTTTTAGAACTTGTCACTACACATAAATTCCGTATAAAAGTGACACAGTCCGTCTCATTCATATGGACTATCTAATTTTGTGACACCCTGTATAAACCAACTTTTGGTCAATAGTCAAAGTAATGATTATACGGACCGAATAATCATCATGTGGTTGATCTAAAACTAAAATTTATTATTTAAAAGTTTTTTTTAATAGAAATTAAGTTTTAACTCTATAAATTGAACCGTAATTTATTAACGAGGTTTGAAATAATAAAACTAGACCAACATGGTCTGCAGCTGGATCAATATTTGATCCAAGTATTTATGTAAACCTATTTAATAATAGGTTAAGCATCTGATAAAGCACTAGCTTTCATAAGCAAGTCAGAGAAAGTGAACACGTTAACCCTTTACAAATACTTAAACATATATACTCTTACAGAGTTGTTTGTCTTAAAGGGTCAGTAAAATGTCTATACGGGATACCGAAATCCCTAAAAACGTTATAATACAAATTAGAAAATAAAAACACTCCGACCAATTACACATGTGCCTGGATCCAAATATAAATGACAAATAGTAGGCATTTTGTGCGTATTATATAGTTCTCTAACAAGCACAACTTCTAGTGAACCAATGAATTATGTGTCTATGGATGTGGAAACATCCCATGAAAAACATACTAGATATCCCTACTGATTTGTCTAAAAAACTATATTTTGTTTTAATAAATGTTTAAAAATTCTTTTAGAGTCTGTCAGCGTTTCACTAATATATCACTACTATAAGGATTAGGAGTCCTTAACAAATATAAAAGATCTCTACGGTGTTTAAAAAAATTCTGAATCCGTGTCTGAAATATCCGAAAATCCGAACCCGAATTATCCGAGAATTCAGATACTCGAATATAAGTATTCGGATAGTTTTGGATATTTCTAATAATTTTTGGATATTTCGGAAAAAATTCGTATATTTTGGACAATTTTCGGATATTTCGAATAAATTTCCTGATATTTAAGTTAATTTTCGAACACTTTGTATAATTTTTTGGATATCTCGGAAAAATTTCGAGTATACGTAAAAGTATTTCTTTAATCATTTTCATAGTTATTTGTTTTTTCAAAATTGGGAAATCCATTTGGAAATACGAATCCTAAATTTCGGATATTCTATGTTCGAATATCCAAAATTTCGGATACAATTCTGACAAATAAATCTACTATTCAAAATGCTCGGATATCCGAAGTTCGAAATCTTTTTCAAAAATATTTCAAAAATGTGGTGTTATCCGAACGTGATCACGACAAGAAGATGACTCAATTTTGTTTAAGCTAAAATCATTGTACTCAAATTATACAAACATTTTATAATCAATACCCGGGTATTTAAGTCCAAAGAATTTTCAATGTAAGTTAATATTTAAACATAAAAGTGTTACCCTAGAATAAATGTTATACTCTAATATATTTACAAAACATGTACCAATTCGTAGTCATACTTTTATGCCCTAACACTAATTAAGTGACAATAATGAGTGTCCGTTGGGGTGGTACGTAGATTGTTCATTGCTCATAACACTAATTAAGTGACAATAATGTTTACCCCATTAAAATCAAATCACAACTACACAATCTATAAAAAGCAAATAACATTACATTGAACTGAAAACATTATTCATTTATAAGTTAAATCTCAAAGGTCTGACGAGGTTATCTTCGATCCTTGCATCAAATTTCAAAATGTAGCACATTTAAAAATAATACATTTTGTTAACAACTAAGTAGGTGAATTTCATAAGTTTGCAATATATAAGTAGTATGAAAAGATAACAATTCACATGTCTAAATGTAATGTTTAAATCATGATGTAAATGAAACAAATAACGAAAACAAATAGTTATATTTGGTGTAAAGCCCCATTTTATTTGACATAAAGCCAAATTACTAACGGGCGTTGGTATGTATCAAGGACCATCCCACTTTGAGTACGTGATGTAGTGGTAAAACGATAACGAAGATCAAATCACGTTGATTATGTGAATGCCCGTGACGAACTTCTCAAACTCCCAAATCCCACCAAAAGGTCAAGGAAAATGAAGAGAAAATATTTATTGATAAAATTCAAGTCTGACTTTTCAGATTACATTAGCAACATATAAATAGAGTTCCAAATTCTAAATTGGCCCAAAAAAGGCCATGGACCAAACACAAACCCAAAAATAAAAATATAAAAACTACTGAAAAAATATAAAAAGGCCCATAACTTTATTTATGAGGCATTTTCGGGCTTCGAACAAGGGACAAACTGGCTTAGGCTATTTGCCACAACGTGCTCCTCGTCTCAAGCTTCGATTAGACTAGTCGTGGGCTTGAAACGGAGCTTCATATGCCAAGTTATGCCCTTTTTCGTGGGCCACCTTTAGAAGCACGATCATGTGCCTCCAAATATAACATGGCACACTCTTCAATACTTGGGCCTCAATCAGTACACGTATGCATCTCTTACACCATAAAGCAATAAACACGTTGAACGTAATTCACATAACTCATAAACAGGATGAAAGGAAAATTATAACATGCAAGACATATATGTGAATTGGTTTTCAAACATGTAAACATGAAATAATGGGAAAGCTTTGTAATGTGCTGCACCCAAAAAGTGTTGAAAAATATAGAGAAATGGGGTTATGAAACTCACTTGAATGAAAGTGCGTAATGAGATGGAGAAAATGGTTTAACTGAGTGAACTGAACGACAAGTGATCCTAGAAAAGGAAATATTCTAGGTTCAAAAGAAGACTCTGGTAATAAGTAAAAGTATGAAAAGGGTTGATGAATCGGTTTGGAGTTCATATGTTTTTGAAAAAAAAAATATGGTTTTGAAAATACATATTTCGCTAAAAATAGATAGTCTAGAAGTTTTGTCGAAAATTATATACTTTATGTTGTTTGTAAAAGGATTTAGTTAAAATAGTTGTTAGTCACTTTTAATAGGTTCGGTTTGTTTAGAAATAAATGAGCCGATGATTAGAAAAAAGTTAAGCTAGTAGTTTGGTTTATTCGGACACGAACCCGGTGACTAGTCGGGTTTATGTCCAAAAGTTTTTAGAAAAGTCAAGTTTAAAAAGAGGAGGAAGAAGAAGAAGAAGAAGAAGAAGAAGAAGATAGATAGATTATGATGATCATACTATTCATACAAATTCTTGAACGTAAATCAAAATAAAAACCGATGTAGAAATTGATAAACACTCACCCTTGGTCAAATGGATGTGACATATGAATGATGTTCATCTTGTGAAATCATTCATAAAATAACCTATGAATTACCTAGGGAGTGAAATATCAAGAATGGATCTTGGACTCGGTATGACTTTATAAGTCAAAGTAAGCTATAGCACCAAATTGAAGAAGCTAGAACCCAATTGAGTGACGTCGCATCCCATCCTTCGACGAAATATGTCGGGTATAACTTAGATTGATCAATAGCTCAAGACACTAAATATAAAGTAACACTAATTATTAATTTATTTATGATAACTGAAGTACAAAATATCCAAATAAACCAAACAAAACATCCAAAATTTAACAAAACACATAAATTGTATTTAAAATAAATAACCTAATGTCCCAACTATGTCTTCAAACTTCCAATCATCTGATATGAGCACCTATAACATTTGTAAAATAATATGTTTGTCAACAATATGTTGATGAGAAATACACAATTTTATATATATAATAATATAACAAAATTCACAATTCTCATGCAGATGTGGTAACTACAACATTAATGAAATATGTAAGCAAATTGGATCTGTTCATTATGACATAAGTCAAGCAACTTGGACAAGCATATGATCATACTATGAGGATGTCGGTGAGGATGAGGCCAACCAAACATAAAAGAAACACATATTATATAAGCACAAATCAATAATGAGCAATTGCACATGTACACATGTAAGTGAATTGTGGTTGAGGACTCAACGTTATAAATACTAGGTTTGAGTACGCATATTATCCCAAAACAAATAGAAAAAGGGGGAGTGTAAAACTTACCTTAAAGTATGCGAGTAAATAAACAATAACTTAACACTTAAATGAACTGACATGATCTTATCAACCAAACAACCCTAAATAATAAAAATAAACTAATGTAAGGCCCCGTTACCGGTGCCTCACTTTAACGTTGGATTTACTCATAAACGCAGTTCATAATATCAGAGTTAATAAAAACATTCGCGGAATATTAAAACATTCAAACCATGATATTACATAACCATCCTTTCTTGTCTTAATGGGCATTCAAATTATTTAAACATATAACATTGTCTTTTAAAACATCATAACATAACACTTCATTGAGATGCCAGTGTCTTCAAATCCATGCCATGTGCTTCCCTTAAGAAAGTTGCCTCATTATACTCACCTGCGTGCATACTAAAAGTCAGCTACGCTGAGTAAGTTCTAGTTAATCTTACAACATACAATCTGTTCTCATACTTGCACACGTGCCTGAAGGGGTGTGCATTAATCATACTTACTCTTTATATATAACTATCCATCCTATTTAAAGAGCCTTCCGCCCTACAACCTCACAGATATTATAAGGGTCTGGTCCCTAACATCACAGATATTATAAAGGGTCTGGTCCCCAACATCACAGATATTATTAGAGTCTGGTCTCTACCGTCACAGATATTGTTAGGGTCTGGTCCCTACCGTCACAAATATTACTAGGGTCTGGTCCCTTTGTTTCATGCAACTGTGCCATACCTGTTCTTACATACTTTCCTTGACAAAACGTGCAATCTCCGAAGAGAGTTCATGTACCATCAACATATCATACGTACATTATGCATACATCATATATATTCATATATACATCATATCTTACATCATACATATCAATCATATCTTTAACTACCACCTAACGGTACATGCAATATCCGAAGATCGTTCACGCACCGTCAAGCAATCATCATACATAAATCATACAAGGCATATACTCACCACTTAAGGTAAGTGTATTAACTATCACGTCGAGTATGCACACAGCCCCGAAAACATAACAAGGAAGTGGGGCTAGAAACTCACCTCAATGCGGTTGCATTCACCGTTTACGGTTATTCCCCTCTTTAGCTGCCCACGACTAACTGTATAACAATTACGCGCATTAATTACTATCACTATCCATATCACATTTCTAGTCTAATTATAACCCTCAACGAACGGGGGTCCGAGGGCAGCGGGGTCTAGGGGCGGCAGCCCCTAGCAGGGTCCAAGGGGCAGAGCCCCTGGCTGGGGTCGATTTGCTACTTAAAAATCTAAGGGCTTCTTTGTAATTAAATCATTCTTCTTTAAGTCCAGGGACCATTCTGTCATTCTGATAAACTTCTAATTCGTTATATTTCTCTTAACGAACTGGTCATAGCCACGAACTGGACCCTTAACGAATCAGTCCATAGCGAACCAGTCTATGTGACGAATTGGACCTCCCAATTCGTTATCCTTTAACTATAGCGAATCAAGGGTAATTCGCTATCTTTTCCCCTTAACAAACTGTAGCTAGCTCGTTATATCCCCTTAGACGAATCAGCTAGCGAAATACTCTAATTCGTTAGTTACCACTAGTGAACTAGGATTAGGTCAGGGAATGTCAGAACATTCCTTGACATTCTTACCTCGGCTCGTCGTTTCGTGACTATATCTAACGGGTTTAAGCTCACACAATATCAAACTATCATTACCTTGGATCGGGATTGGTTCTTCCTTGGTGATTTCGGCTAGAGAGAGACTAGAGAGAGAGAGCTTAAGTGTGTGTTTTGGTGGTCTATGGAATATGTGTGAAATGAGTAATAAATGGGTAATTAAGGTTTATATAATTATGGATCATGGGCTTAAGCCCATGGTTCTTTCCTCTTTCTTTCTTAACCCAAGTCCATAACCCATATCCATTTAACCCAACAATAGCCCAACTCCTAATAACCCATACTTTCATTTATTAACCGAAACCCGAAAAACGGGATGTTACAACTAAACTTAATGAGAATATTAAATGTGAAAATAGTATGGCCAAACATCTCGAGAGTTTTAGTTAAGTTTGGGGTTTTAAACTCGTTTTAGAAAAATATATTTTACTCCATTATTCATCACTTATATAGTTTTTTTCTTAAGCTAATTGATTTTTATCTCTAGTACCTAAGTTTAATAAATCTTATTAGTAACTTTTACTAACAAAATTAGTTCGGTCTAAAACAAGTGATTCTAACTAATTAAAATGATATAGACAAGTTTAAACGAGTGTTTGGTTCGAGTTCGGTCCGAATACCGATATGAGATCGGATTCAGGTCCGACATGATCACGAGATATTACAATGATGAAAATAATAAAAGTCAGATTATTTAAGCGAGTTCGGTTTGTTATTATTAAAACACCAATTTTGACTTAACATAAACCCTATAACTAATTGATTACAGTTTGATATTGAAACACCTCAATTAAATGTAATCAAGAGAGGGGTTTGGTCCATGGATGATATACAATAAAAAAAAACAATTGTTTACTCAAAATATAAGTAGAAAAGAATAATAGCCTTGAGATTGATTCTTGAAAGTTAGAATGGCTAAGAACAACAATTTGGGTGATTAGATGGAATAAGAGGAATGAGAAATGATTGAAGACAGAGGTAAAGATTTTATATAGCCACAAGTGACCTTAGGTAACAAGAAAACCATCATAATGGAGAAAAAAACAAATTCCGAAAATAACGAAATAAGGGAAAACTTGTTCCCTACTCCAAGATTTCGTGGAATATGCTTAGGAATGATGCCAAGGCATATTCTAATTGTTCTAACATGAAGATACACAAATTAGGGTTGCCAAAGTAAATGGAAAACGACTTTGAAAGAAATCTGTATACACTTAGTCCCGTCACGCGTTGTGGGGGCCTCATCCTACATAGTCACGACGCGCAGCGGCTTGGCTGCTTCTGTGAAAATTAACCCCTCGCGCGTCACGAGGGACATGGTTAAAAATGCTACGACATGCGGGGAAATGGGGAGTTCAGATTCTTTGATTTGTGACATTGTTGACCATTAGACTTTGATTCAACGCAATAATGACATAAAATAGCGAGTTTTAGGATTGTTTAATGAGTTTACGCAATAAAATAAATCAAACACCAAAAAATACTAATAAATGCGCATTTATTAATGATAAATTATCTAAATTATAAGCATAAATCGGGCAAACAAATACAAATAAAAAAATTTGACGAATTTCACAGTTTTCCTACTTTTGGGAATTTCGTCCCGAAATTAGGAATAAACTGCAACAAACAGATAAGGATACTTGGTCTTGTTAGGATCATAGACTTTCAATCTAAGCTGCTTGAACACAATCATAACCAAATAGTAAACATCAGATCTAATCCTTTGAAAGGATTAGTATCAATTTAATATAATCATATTTGAACTATAATTCAATTGGTCAATGAAATGAACAACTTAAGCAACATAATTCATTAAAGCTAAATAACATGTTTCATATGAAAGAAATATTATGTATCAACTATAATCAAATGATTACAATCTATTACACGCCTTTAACCTTAGCTCATCTTTCACACTAATTTTTCTAGTACGAAAGTACAAGAAGCAGGTGAGTATTGTGACGTGAAAAGTTTTCATGAAGAAGAGACTCTCTTCTTCATTATATACATGTGTTAAACTACTAATGAGCAAAAAGGTGAAAGTGACATCTAACAAAAACGGTTGCAAACTACTAATAAATAAATTACAAATATCTGATAAAGGAGAATCATATGCTAACTACTGATATTTGCTAAACAACTGATGTTTGACCCATTAGTTGTTAGACTTCAGTTGTTTGGATCTTCTCTTGATAAATAAACTATTGTGTCTTTAGTTCTTTCTTATCAGCAGTTTGCAAAATCAACAGTTTAGAGCAATAGTTTTTCAAGCACTTCATAATGGAGAACAACTTATGTTTGAACCATTAGTTGTTTGGTATTTGGTCATCAATTCATTGCCAGGTTCAACAATCTCTCCCTTAACTGATGATGCCAAAACCATTTATTCTTTTGCTCCATTGTCTTTTTCTTGAAAGTCTTTTTTGGGCTGAGTCTTTGATTAATTGTAGAAACTCAATACCCAGACTATTATCTTCTTCCATTTCCAATGGGAGGTCTAGTAAGCTCTTCAACAGGTCTTCATTCAGTGTACCTACATCTTGAAGATCAATTCTTTGTGAATTACAATAATCAAATTCCAAGGTTACAAAAGAGCTATTTTTGATTTTACTTCATTTAGTAACCTTAGGACTTGACTGGCTTTGAGCAGCAGCAGAAGCAATGGCCAATGTTGAATAAAGAAGATGAAGAAGGTAGTAGATTTATGTCATATTAAAATCCCACCTTGCCATCTCTGTGAATGTCCTTTATGGTTTGAAGTTCTTCTTCTTCCTCGGTCAGTTGTCTTCTTGTGGCTTGTATGGCTATTTTCCTTACATTAATTCTTGTACAGAGCTTGGAATCAGAGCAGTTTGTTAGCAGTTCTTTGAATTTTGGGGAGTTATATTGTTGATAGAGCTTTAGGTGCAGGGAACTTACTTGGATTTTTCTTTCTTTCTTGTACAAGTTTCTTATAAGCAACCCTTAGCTTATCTATCCCCCATCTTGCAGTGTCTTTTATTGTATGATAATTAGCCTCAGCCAGTTCCATCTCCATCTTCAAGATTTCTTTTGCTTGTTCTTCATATATCCTTGCCCTAACTACCTCCCAATCAGGTTCAAGATAATCCTGATTATGGTCTTGTTCATTGAGCCTTTCAATTCTTCTACATTCAACTTGCAGTTCATCATAAGTCCAGTATCTAAATCTATGGAGAGTGACTTTGTACTTGGCATGCTCTTTTAGCCATACAAGCGCTGCTTTCTTGGCTTCCATCAATAGTTGTTTGTCAGCTATCGGTCTTTTTCAGAAACAGCTAGGCTTCTTTCATAAGCACGTTGCTCAAGATCTCTAGTTTTCAAAAGCTCTTGTTGATATACTCTTGCAGCATCTTCATCAGATATTATCTTAGCTGCTTCTTCAGCCAAGGCTTTTGTTGCCTCCTTCTATTGATGAGTGATCAAATCATATACATTCTTTGTTTTGAGTCTTTTGGTAGGTGGAGATAGTGGTGAATCTTCTTCTTCTTTTGATAAGATCAGTTTTCGCCATTTTTTTCAAACTACTGTCAACATCCTTTTGTTGTGTGGGCTTTGACTTAAGGGTTTCAACTACTTTTGGAATAGTAGTTGGTTTTTGTGGTACCTTGGGTGCCTCAACAATCTCTGAAACTACTGTTGGTTCTTATGGAGCACCAGTTGTTTGTGCAGCAGTAGCAAAAGCATATTGAGTAACTGTTGGGCTTAAATTAGTTGTTGGTGTAACAAGTGTTTGATCATCAGTATTTTTGGGAAAAACTGGTCTTGTTTTTTCCTTTCAACCCTTTGACTTTGACTATAGCCTTTTTGATATAGAAGAAGCAGTTTCATCAGGCTTCTCATTCAGTTACCTGACTAAAGCCTTCTCTTTAGCCTGTCTCTCTTTCTCTCTCTCCTTCTTTAAGATTTCATTCAAACTAGCAGTCTCTTCAGCAGTTTTGTTAGAAGATTCATCTGGCCCCTTATCTGGTTTTCTTGAGGTATCAAGGACATTCTCCCCCTTTTTGGCATAAGCAATCTTAACTTTCTTTAGAAACCATGATGCAGGAGGAGAAATACCTATGAGTTTTGCTAGCTGGTTTCTTTGATCAACCATTTGCTTTTTTAATTCATTTGCAAGAGTGTTGAGTGAGTTTCGTAGAATGGTGGTATCAGTGTTAACTTTAGTGTGGAATATTTGAATTGAGAGGAAATGAAGGGTTTTAGCTCAGCAAGCTCTAAGTTATAGGTGGTTATACCCTCTTGAGTGTTGGATCTTTGAGTGGCTGGTGGATTTTAAGTGAGAAGTTGTTGTATACAAGATTGGAATTTAGTCCGAATGGAGGCCAACAATTGGGTATCATCATTTTTTTGTTGGACTTGAGATTGAGTCATGTTAGAAATGAGCATTTTGAACTCCTTGACTTCAAAGCTCAACTTGTGAACTCGATTCCATAATTCCTTATTGATTTTAGCATTACTAACTGAATAGTCTCATCTGTTAACCTGCTATCAGTAGTTTTATCTACATCAGCAGTTTTATTTGCAACAACATCAGGATTTACATCTTGAGATTGTATAGATGCCCCTTTGTCTCGGTACTGGGGACTTCCAACTATAGTTGATATTAAAATATCAGTAGTTGTTGCCGTGATAGGAGTCTTAGTTCCTAAACTACTGACCAACTGAGAAACAGTTGTTTCATCAGTTGTAGTAGTTGCTTCTAATCCCATATCCAAATCAAATGTAGTGATAGGGACATCTATCTCCTCTTGATCTAGGCTAGTAATTCCTTTCTCAATTTCAGCAGTTTTTGTTGTGGTTTGTCTTTCAGGTGATTTAATTATAAAAGGAATGCTTTTAGAGAAGCGAGAAACTTTGGCAATTACGTGAGAAATATTCTCAGTTGTTATAATGTGACGATCCACTTGGGGTGAAAGAGAAGTAGCCCTACGAGAGAGGCATGGAGTTGTAGTGCTGATCAGCCCTTCAACCCTTTGTTGTGGGTCCCTTTTGAATACCGGAGCTTCCTTTTGTAAGGAAGTCTGAGGAGCTGGTTTAGGTGGAGGTGTGACTTGTTATGAGGAGGTAACAACAATCAGTTTTCTTTGTTTACTTTGTGGTGCCACACATGATTCAGGCACCTCATCCTCCTGAACTACCTTTTTGGTTTTCTTTGAGGATTTGGGTTTTGTGAATGTCTTGGAAGATTTCTTTTTGGTGGTAGGTGTGAGTTTTAATGTACTAGGTTGAGTACCATGATCACCTAGAGCAGTGGGTTCATCTGTAACTACTTGTGCTGAAGCATCAGTAGTTTGTGCAGGTTACTCCTCATAAACCAAAGTTGATGATTTGGAATCCTTTATTCTCACAAATATATCATTTCTGAGACTTTGACTTTGCACTAGTGATCCTTGGATTAAATTATGTGTTTGGTATTACCTTCATGAGCTAAACCATTAAAAACCTTGTAAGCATTACAAAAATGGTTTTCCTTTTGGTGCATTCTTTGTTTTCACATTTGAAACCAAATCATTAAAAATTGATTTTAAAATTTAATAATTCTCACCATTTAGAATGGAATAAGCCAGATATTGAACATTCAATGGAAATTCATTACAACTAGTGGATTTGCATCACATACAATGAAGTAGAGTATGGATAAGGAACTTCATTGGTGGGGGGAAATAAGTATTTTGTAAAAGGTAGCCTTTTGAGTAGAACCCAAATACCATCTCTTAATGAGTTCAGACTTCAGTGTATGTATGTCTAGCAATTCTTAAGGGAAAGTCATCATCATTCAACTCCAAATGTTGACAAAGAAGATGAGATTAGAAAAATACCTGTGTTTTACCTGCCATTGATCTGATGAGTAATGGCGTCCAGACATCCTCAGCATATTGAAAATGGAAGCATTTTTCCAAAACTCATTGAGAGTTTGTGGATAAAGATCAGGGCTAATCCTCATAAGTTAAAGAATCGGCTTCGAGTGATTGTTGAAATCATGTTGTCGTATACAAGATGAGCAGGACTTGTGATGTGGCAACAAGTTATGTCGATACTTGAATTGCATGTTTCTAGGGTTTTGAGCCATGATTATAGTGTTTGAGAGATGGTGAATGTAGAGAGTAAGTGAGTAGCTGACGGATGACGATGTGTGTTATAAGTAAAAGGTTTCTTTGGAATGAAGAAATATGATTAAGGAAGGTAATATTTTGATTGGTGAAGGATTAGGCGGTTTTAGAAAGTGGATAATTAAAAGTTACCGTTGTAACCACTGTTACCTTGAAACAACGGCTAGTAGATCTAAACAACTATTATGATGAAACAATTGTTGTTTATCATTGATCAGTTGTTACAACTAAAACTGATCAGTATTTTGAAAATACTAATTGTCACCAATAGTTTGAAAAACAAATGTTTTGAACAGTTGTTTTCTTTATTTTTCACAAAAGTAGTTTAGAAAAACAGTATTTTGAGATCATTGATCAATAGTTTGAATAAAAATTGATCAGTGCTTTTGAAAACAACAATTTTCCATTGCCTTATACATCAAAATATGTACAAAACATTTTTTTTTGAAAAATGTGAAGATATTTAATTATCAATATCAGTTGCAAAAAACTGGTTGATTTTGTAAAATGGTCGTTCAGAGATTTATCATACCCAATCTGGAAATCAGTCTCTGAAAATTTGTTGAATCAAGTACTTTAGTAAACACATTAGCTAACTTATTTTCAAATGTAACATGCTCATTTGAAATCAAACCTTTTTCATAACAATTTCTGATGAAGTGATGTATAATCTCAATGTGTTTGGTATTTGAATGTTGAACTGGATTTTTGATGATGTTCAAAGAAACTTCATTATCCAATTTCGTTGGAGTTTTTAAGCCATTATCCCATAATCCAAAAATTGGTTTTGTAGTCAAAGTAGTTGAGCTATGCAACTTGCAGCATCAATATACTCAGCTTAAGTAGTTAATTGTAATATGTGCAACGTTTTGCTTTGCCAAGACACAAATGCATCACCAAAGAACTACCATCCTCCAGATGTTGATTTTCTTATTATTTGACAACCTGCATAATCACTATCTACAAAACCAACAAGCTGGGTTTTTGTGTTGGATGGATACCAGATTCCCAAGGTAGAGGCGCCTTTGAGACATATAAATATCATTTTGACAACACTTACTTATGTGAGATTCCCTGGGTAAAGCATGATATCTTGAACAAACATATGTTGCATGCTTTATATTTGGTCAGATGCAGTTAGATACATTAAAGACCCAATCATGAATCTATACAAGGTTTGATCAACATACTAACCAGTTTCATCTGGTGATAATGGATCAATTTTGCTCATAGGTGTCGCACTTGCTTTGCAATCAGTCATTTTAAACTTTTCAAGGAGATTTTTAACATATTTTGATTGATGTAGAAAAATTTCAGTTTTAGTTTGTTTGGCTTGCAAGCCCAAAAAGTATTGTAGCTCACCCATATTACACATTCCAAATTCAAATTTCACGAGTTTGGTAAAATCATCTCATAACTTTGGATTTGTGGATCCAAATATGATGTCATGTACATATATCCAAACAAGGAGTGAAGCTTTTCTCTCTCTTTTGAGAAAAAAAAGTTTTATCAATTTGTCCTATTTAAAATTGATTTGGAATTAAAATGAAGAAATTATATCATACCAGGCCCTTGGAGCTTGTTTGAGTCCATAGAGTGCTTTCATTAACTTATAGACATAATCTGGATTGAAAGCATCTTCAAACCCAGGTGGTTGTGTCACATCCACTTCTTCTTGAATGTCACTATAAAGAAAGGCTCCTTTGACATCCATTTGATACACGTGATGTTGTGAGTGATTGCATATGCAAGGAACAACCTGATAGCTTAAAGTCTTGTAACAGGTGCAAAGGTTTCTTCATAATTCCTTCTTGAAGATACACTTAGACTACTAACCTTACCTTATTTTTTTATCACAATTCCTCTCTCATTAGTTTTATTCATGAATACTCATTTTTTACCAATAGGAGTTAATCCCTCTGGACTTGGGAATAACTCCCATGCATGCATATTAGTGAACTAGAGGAGTTCCCCCTGCATAGCTTCAGCCCAACTGTCTTCCCTTAAAGCAATTTGATAGTTTGTTGGGTCAAGTTGATTTAGAAAGCGCAAAGAATCAAACATTTGCTAGTTCATTTATGGGGAGTACACCATGATGAATGTCACCATTTATTTGCTCTAAAGGATGGGCATGATGGAATACATAAGGAATGTTATCCCTTATGATGTTTGTTGAGGTAGTTGGTGAAAATGTTGATATATCAGATGTTAAAGGTGGAGGCATTGGGGGTAAACAACTTATGAACTCTCAAAGATGGAATGAGGAAGTTCATTTTATAAGACAGTTATTTGAACATCAATAGTTTCACAACATTGAAATCCTTGATCAGTAGATTGCACATGATTGGTAGTTTGAATAACGTATTGCTGTTCTCTGTACTTGAATATACAAAGGAATATAGCTTATCAGATTGATTACCTGCATCAGCAAATTCATTATTTTTTGGCTCATATCTTAAAATATCAAGATTAAACAATTCAGTAGGATCATTAGGAATTTTTAAATCAGTCATTTCACTAAATTTAACATTGAATGTTTCTTCTATAACTTTTGTTATAGAGTTTAAAACTCTATAAGCTTTAGAAGTTGATGAATAGCCTATAAAATAAACACAATCCACCTTGGTTGCAAATTTTGAAATTAAGTCATTTAAATTCAATATAAAACATGGGTAACCAAATGCTTTAAAGAAGGATATTAATGATGTAATTTTATAAAGAATTTCATAGGTTGTTTTCTCATGTCTTTGATGTATCAAAATCGTATTTTGAATGTATCTTGTAGGGTTATCTACTTCAGCCCAAAAATATAAAGGTAGCTCGGAATCAACAAGCATGGATCTAGCAGCTTCAATGAGTGTCATGTTCTTCTTCTCTACAACACCATTTTGCTGAGGCTGCCTTGGAATGCTGAATTGTCTGATAGTGCCTTTAGAGATACAAAAGGTATCTAGCACTTCATTCTTGAATTCAGTTCCATTGTCACTTTTAAGGATTTTGACGGGTAGATCAATTTGTTTCTCCACTTTTACAATAAATTTCTTGATCTTTGTAGTCGTTTCATCCTTTGAGTGCAAGAAGAATGTCCAATTGAATCTTGAGTAATCATCTACAACCACAAGACAATACCTTTTCTTTCCAAGACTCAGTATTCTAACTGGTCCAAATAGATCCATGTGCAAGAGATTAAAACAAGCAGTAGTTTTGGATTCTTCTATGGGTTTGTATGAAACATTGTGTTGTTTACCTTTCAAGCATGAAACACAGTTTTTATCACATACATATTCTTTGACAGGTAGACATCTAAGCAGTTGTTTCTTGGTTAGATTGTTAATTGTTTGAAAATTAACATGTCCAATCTCTTATGCCATAAGTTTGTTTCCTTGGTTGATTCTCTACTAAGAAATCATGTTGCAATAGGAATGTTGTTCTCCTATGCATGTCTACAGCAAAGACATTACTACTCTTTTTTGCAGTTAACAAAGTGTTCTCTGAAATTGTTTTTTTCAATTTGCATAGCATAATTGGAGTTGACAATTTTTCATGTTTGTTTAGTAAAGAAAGCACCATACCCTTTATCACACATTTGTGACACACTTAATAAATTTAATTTCAATTTATCAATCAAAATAACATTATCAAATGTTAACTTACCGGCTTCCACTTTACCTGATCCCAACACATTTCCTTTTCATTTTTTCCAAAGGATACAACTCCTCCTCCATGTCTCTTTAATTCAGAGAGAATAGATCCGTTTCATGTCATGTGCCTAGAGCATCCACTGTCCACACACCATAAACTTTCCATGCATGTGAATTCTCTCAGAACATATAAAGAATATTAGTTAAAAGCATTAATGCGGGTGAAACACCCCGAAACCGCAGCGGAAACGTAAACGGGGCGCCACAGACACCTCTGATATCAACCACATTGCTTATAAAGAAAACTGAATACATTAATATACTTCAAATTACATTATCTCATATTTCATTACCGTCTAGGTGATACACACATCATACAATACGATACATAATTCTATTTAATATAATGTATCATAACATCCCACACGCAAATCTTACACACATCAAGCACTTAGCACGTAAGCAATCACTTCATCTTAATTGTACCTGAAAAGCATGTGAGAAAAACGGGTCAACTACGAATAGTTGGTGAGTTTCACAATTCGAGTAAACCATGATAAATCAATATCAAAATATAATATTATCGATGTAATTATGCTGAGCCCACAAGTGAAACCTCTGACTATCTACACACAACCCCGTGGCATACTCCGCCCACGGACCTGCCCCAAACCGCTATGTCTAACATTACATAGCAAAATATATATAACAACAAAATAGACATGTGCAACTGGCTGGGAAACATCAGCAAATCCATGCCGGACCAGTTGGGTTTGTCAGGCCAATAGTACTATTCACACTCTACCGTCTTTCAGTTAATCACTCGTGTTCCGGGGCCTTAGAATGTTAGCAACTCAGACAATTACCATCTTAGTACATTTCCGTACGATTCCCGTACAATAAAATATATATAAATACACGCAAATCCATGCGTTCAGTATGTACTTAAACATTTCAGTAGTAACATGCTTCCGCCCCGGGAAAATATTTAAAAACAATTCAGAAAAAGGGGCTCGTGAAACTCACCTTAGCACATGCAAGCAGGTAACAACAGTCATTATCAGTTAACACGTCCAATCTGTAATATGATCCCTACGATCGTTACTATACAATCACATTTAATATAGCTTTAACCGTGTTAACCGGTACATCTGGGGACATTGTTAACCCAGTACTGTACCCGTTCCGGGGGCAATGTTAACCCAGAAACACTTCTAGGGACATCTGGGGACACTGTTAACCCAGTACTGTACCCATTCCGGGGGCAATGTTAACCCAGAAACACTTCTCCGGACTCAGATTGTGATATCGTTTAGAGTTCACTAGTCAAATTTCTATTAGTCGTTTTTCCTGTTTTGCGTGCCTAGCACGGTTATCCGTTTTTACGTTTCAAAAATGAGTTTGGTCACACACGACCCGAAAATAGTGGTTGACTGATAGTTTAATTAAAGTTGTGAAATTAGAGCTCGGTATCTTTCCAAATGGTAGGAGGTTAACAGGAACTAACTTCTATCGGCGACCGTAAAAATATCACTGAAGCCTATTGATTTAAAACTACAACATATTTAATACCACCTTTGGATCATGACGTGCTTTATTCGAATTACTCACAAAGGCACGGCTCCTTGCTTGATCAGAGGTTGATGCTTGACATGAGGTTCGTCTTCCAACGACACCTTGGTTCAACTTTGGGCAATTTCTCTTGAAACGTTCTGTACTGACACATTCATAGCAAGTACAACTGTTTGGCATAATTTGGTTTCTTTGGATGGATTGTTATTGAAGCTGTTGGGTTCGGAGTGGTTGTACACGAATTGGTTGGGGTTGCCGGTTCACATGGCTATAATTGGTTCTACAATTAGGGCATTACATCCACCTTTACCACACCTGTGGCCTACTATCACTCGACATTCTTCTTCCTGCCGATAACCATATTTTCCACATTTAGGGAAGGACCCTTCATGCGGTTCATGTTTCACACCAGAACTAGTCTTTCCGCCTTATCTACCACTAAACACAGAACCTACAACCAACATACCACAATACCAAGCAAGTTACACTCACGATCAAGCCTCTTACACTATAGTTTCGGTTATTGTTTCAAAACTAAAGTTTAAACCGTAAAAATTCGTTTTTGGTTCGTTTAACTCCTTTCTTAGACCAAGATCCCTTGTATAACCCGTATACATCACTTGATCATGCAAGAATCGGTTTTCATCTTTGAAACCTCATTTTCTTGCAAATAAACTCAAGAAACGAAGATGAACACATACATAACTCGATTTTTACCTCGGTTTTCTTTCTAAAAATCTCGGGTTTTAGATCATGAAGTTGAGAGAAGAAGAAGATCTTGAAGGTTTGATGTAAAAAAAAATGGAAGGCAAGCGGGATAACCCCTAAGGCCGATCGGAAATATGAGGGGGTGGGGTGGGACCCACCTTTTCATTCTTAGCCACATGTTTGGATTCTCGAAATCCGGATAATGTTTTGGATAATCTGGTTCAGTTCGTTTTTCGGTTAAATGTTTAATTCGGCTTAAAACGAGGCTAAAACGGTCGTTTTCGGCTTAAAAAATGAAATTTATATAAAACCGATTTAAAAACTTTAAAAACTTAAACCATGGCATTTATTATCTTAGAACATCATATTATTAATAGTTGCGCATCTTTTTCGGCTTGATCGATCGTCTCTTGCTCGGTTTGGTATTAAAGGTTTCATTTAATGTACCGACGTACCATTAAATCGAAATTCTTTTTCTGTGCCGTACTTTACTTATCCCGAGGCATTAATGCTTCGTAAAATCACTAAATATTATAGATACCGTCTATAATTGAACCCTCGATTCGTTCGGGTTTCAATAACTATCGATCGATTAATCGCATAATCAATACGATGAATTATATATTCACGTACAATCAATACAGTGAACCATGTATTCTCGTATAATTACTATGGTAATTCATGTACCCGACATTAAATATAACGTAACTATTGTCTACCGGTTAGGTTATACCTGGTTTAGTCGGAATCGTTACATTCTCCCCCCGTTAAGAAAATTCGTCCTCGAAATTTTACACGCCCACTATCCCCTTCCGAGAGAAAGGTGGGGGTTTTTCCTTCAGAATTCACCCTCGCGTTACCAGGTATAATCTGGTCCTCGCTGTGAATTCCATTTAATCTTAATCAGTAAAGCTTGGTATGTCCAAACTGTTTAGTTTTCCCGTCTACTATCTCTACGGAATTATTTATGATATCAAGCATGTCCTCGATGAGTACCTCCATTACTAGTACTCTCGTTGCCTCATCGCTTAGGTACTTTTCAATCCGTATACATGGCAAAACATCATGTATAGTACTTAGCCCCTGGAGTACTTTAATCGATAAACTAAATGACCAATCATGGAGATAGTCTCATAAGGTCCAATATATTAAGGAGCTATTTTCGGTTTTGCCAAACCTTATATCACCTCTCGAAGGCGATGCCTTAAAAATTCCTTGTCACCTCTTTCCAGTGACAATGGTTTCATTTGAATGTTGGCATAAATCCTTTGCCAATCTCGCGCTACTTTCAACTTATCTTAAATATTATAAATCCGATTGGTTGTTTCTCGGATCAATTCAAATATTATGGCTTGAGTGACGCCCATTTTCAATTTAACAAATTGGTGATAATTACTTCACCCATAGAAAGCTTCAAGCTCTCGATGCTTCCTTCCCTGCCTTCCAATAATGGAAGTAGGATGACTATTTCGATCTATGCGCTTCGTCCATGATTAAATCACGAAGGTCATGGAGGGTCGGGATCCAAACCCGATTTTTGAAATAGAGAATTTCGTCCACGCGCTGTTCGAAATTCTTCTCATTGCCGTAAAGTCCCTCCTTTTCCAATTGTTCCTCTTTCAACGCCTCATGTTGAGCGACTCGAATCAGGTCCGAAAGGTTCGACTGGACTATCATCCCCAGCGCTCGCACTCGCAATGGCTTAACCCGATCTTTCCTACTCAAGGCATCGGCTACGGCGTTAGCCTTGCCGGGGTGATAACGGATGTCACAGTCATAATCGCTTAACAACTCGACCCATCTTCGTTGCCTCATATTAAGTTCTTTCTGATCGAATATGTGCTGCAAACTTTTATGATTAGTGAAGATGGTGCACTTCGTACCGTAGAGATAATGTCTCTAGGTTTTAGGTGCGAAGACAACCGCTCCCAGTTCGAAGTCATGAGTAGTGTAATTTTTCTCGTGTACTTTTAACTGTCGGGAAGCATAGGCTATAACCTTATTATTCTGTATCAACACGCATCCTAACCCTCTACGCGATGCGTCACAATACGCGACAAAACCATCGTCTCCATCGGGGAGACTTAAAATCGGCGCTTGGCACAATTTTTGCTTTAACGTTTGAAACGCCGCTTCCTGCTCTTCTCCCCAATCATACTTTCGATCCTCTTGAGTCAGGAGAGTTAGAGGTTGGGCGATGCTGGAAAAGTTCTCTATAAATCGACGATAATATCCCGCTAAGCCTAAGAATTGGCGGATTTCCTTTGGCGATTTAGGCGCTTGTCAATTCTTAATTACTTCAACCTTACTCGGATCAACGTGTATTCCTTGATGGTTTACAACGTGACCGAGGAATTGCACTTCTTGTCACCAGAAGTTACACTTGGAGAATTTGGCATACAACTTCTCCTGATTCAGAAGCTCCAAAATCATTCTTAAGTGTTGCTCGTGCTCTTCTTTACTTTTCGAGTAAGTCAAAATATCGTCAATAAACACGATGACGAATTTGTCGTGGTAGGGTTTACAGACTCGATTCATGAGGTCCATGAACACTGCCGGCGCATTTGTTAGTCCGAAAGGCATAACTAAGAATTCGTAATGGCCGTCAAGAGTCCGAAACGCTGTTGTTGCAACGTCCTCCTCTTAGATTTTTCATTTGGTGATAACTATATCTAAGATCAATTTTCTAAAAATAAATCGCCCCTTGCAGTTGGTTAAACAGATCATTTACTTCGAAGTAGTGAATACCTATTCTTGATCGTCACTTTATTCAATTCTCCCTAATCAATACATATCCTAACACTTCCGTCCTTCATTTCTCAAATAACACTGGTGCACCCCATGGTGACTAACTAGATCGTATAAAACCTTATCCAATAATTCTTGCATTTCAGTTGGTGCAAGTCGGTAAGATGCTTTAGCAACAGGGCCAGCTTGAGGTATTAAATCGATTCTGAATTCGACCTTTCGGGTTGGCGGTAATCCAGGAAGTTCTTCCGGCAAAACTTCTGGATATTTACGTATCACCGAAACATCTTCTATATGTTTTCTTTTAAATACTTTTCTCTGTATCTAATCGCTTCATCGTCCGAAAGAGAGCTTCTAATCATCTTCTTTTCATATTTGATTTCAGCTTCGTGTTGAGTTAGCCAATCCATGTTAACTATTACGTCAAAACTTCTTAACTTTACTGGTCGTAGATCAATAAGGAAAGGTTAATCGTTCAGAATAATAGGACAATTCCGAACAATTTAGTTAACCATTAGGGATTTACCGTTAGCGATTCTACTTTATAGGGTTCTATAGTTTCACTAATCGGTATCTTTCCAAATGGTAGGAGGTTAACAGGAACTAACTTCTATCGGCGACCGTAAAAATATCACTGAAGCCTATTGATTTAAAACTACAACATATTTAATACCACCTTTGGATCATGACGTGCTTTATTCGAATTACTCACAAAGGCACGGCTCCTTGCTTGATCAGAGGTTGATGCTTGACATGAGGTTCGTCTTCCAACGACACCTTGGTTCAACTTTGGGCAATTTCTCTTGAAACGTTCTGTACTGACACATTCATAGAAAGTACATCTGTTTGGCATAATTTGGTTTCTTTGGAAGGATTGTTATTGAAGCTGTTGGGTTCGGAGTGGTTGTACACGAATTGGTTGGGGTTGCCGGTTCACATGGCTATAATTGGTTCTACAATTAGGGCATTACATCCATCTTTACCACACCTGTGGCCTACTATCACTCGACATTCTTCTTCCTGCCGATAACCATATTTTCCACATTTAGGGAAGGACCCTTCATGCGGTTCATGTTTCACACCAGAACTAGTCTCAGTATAATTCTGGGATGTAGGACATACCTACTTATTCAAAAGACTATTTTGCACTATACCGTTATCATTTCTCTTCTTTAACACTTGGCGTCTCACCTAACGTCCTTCCAGTCCGCTTCCCATAGAGTCAAATATATCAATGCTGGCTTGTGACACAACCCTTCCAAAGGTTGTATATTTTACAGAATTGACTATACTCCTTATCGATGGAGTTAGTCCCCAATATAGCGCTCACTTCGCTTAGTTTCAGGAGTAATTAGCCATGTTACCAGACATGACAATTCCTTCAAACGATTAGCGTGTTCTAAGTGATCAGCACCCAACATTTCTCTCTCCCATAGCTCAGTTTCCAATCTCTGAACTTAATTACTCGAATAAAAGTGCTCTAGCCCAAGAATTTTAAATTCTGACCATATCATCTGAGTAAAAATTTTCTAACTATAATCTTGTACCATCGTGTTCCATCACGATACAACATAATCTACCAACATATCTGTAGCATTTTTCACTACACAATGTTCTAGACTCTTGCCAATATCCTTAACCATCTCGATCTTTTCTATCCACTTGCTAACCTATTCCTCCCTTTACCATCAGTAAACTATTAATAATTTCCTTAACACAACCAACAAACATATCCTTATACCGGATCTAATTCATTACGACTACTATTCATGTTTAGTTTATAACTAATACTTGTAGTCATAATAGTATTCGGTGGGGCATTATCACTCTTAGTAATACCACTAAGAATTGAAATATTCATATTCATGTGATTGCTCGATCTATAATTCTGCGATCACATTTGCATCAACACTAGCAGTGATCTGTGATACGACATTCGGTATCATCATCTTCTATCTTTGTGCAACCAACTGAATCATATCAATCTCCATCATTGGAGTTACTCTTTTTATGTCATTCTGCCGTACCCATCCCGTACGCAGTAATCAATATTAATCTCACCGTATAACTTGTTACCAGCTCAATCATAACAACAGGTACACATACACACCAAATATTATCATACATATTACACATACCAGTATCTAGTATATATGTCCCACAAATATAATAGCATATGGACTTAACCTGACGTCGGTTAACGTTTAAATATGTTTCATAATTCTTGTCACCAACTGACATATAGATCTTTCTCAACAAAGATTAATGTTTAATATACTTGATTTCAATATCCTTCTGCATGACAGCATAACCGATACATGCTCACCGTGAGCACCAAACGATTACGTACCACGGAGTTATAATATCCGTGTCTATTTGTATATCCGGCATACACGGTATACCACCTACGAGCGAATAACCAACTATGCTATAATGATTCCAACACCTCTTTGTGTATGGGTAATCGTTCTATTCGAGTATACATGGGTATAGGCATCTAACGGATGTAAGGTTAACATAGGGAGTTGCAAGGTTCAAGGTAATCGCGCAACCCATGTTGCCTTCAAATATTATCAATTACTATTATGGGAAACTCTATCACTTGCTCAGTCAATGTCCTCAGGCGTTCTAGGTTCGCTAAAATCGGTGATTCTCGATCTGGAGGTGGTATGACTCATATGTTTGAGAGTAAGAAATACATATATATATATTTCTATATAATATTTTTATCTGCTCATTTATTATCAAATTTATATATTATTTTTTTTTTATTTTGTTTTATTTTATTTTATTTATTTATTTATTTATTTATTTATTTACCTTAATGGAATAAGAATGGGTTCAGGTACAGGTCCGTCCGTACGTGAGGGTCGGCGGTTCGGGTGAACATAGGGGGTTATTAGGATATACAGTACCGGTGTTGGTAGGGTAAGGGATTTATCAGTTTTGGTTGGGAGTGACGGTTACTAGATATTTCTGGTTAATGTCAAACGGGAGATCTAACTTGGCACTATCATAACTATGGCCCGATAAGTCAGACTTATCATCAACCGATGCTCTAGAAATTTCAGCATCCTCGGTACTCTTTATTATTTCATCCCCCGGTTCCTTATCCGGGTCCTATTTCTCAATACATGTACCCACAAGATATGTACATATATATATACACACATAGCACGTATAAATAATATTATATACTTTACACATATGTTGCCATTTTTAACTATTAATGTACCCAGTGACTTCCCCTGAATTCCCTCGTGCGGACAAGTTTGTTATTATGTTCCGGACCATAATAACTCACTTGTCCATCCAAGTTCATCCAGATCCCATCACTATATATTATTAGTTGATATTCAGATCCTATAATACTTGAGCTACTGGTTATATTTTAGGTATCTTTTAAAGACATCCTAATTCTTTATAACCAATGGCTCTGACACCAAGTTCTGTAACACCCCGAAACCGCAGCGAAAACGTAAACGGGGCGCCACAGACACCTCTGAAATCAACCACATTGCTTATAAAGAAAACTGAATACATTAATATACTTCAAGTTACATTATCTCATATTTCATTACCGTCTAGGTGATACACACATCATACAATACGATACATAATTCTATTTAATATAATGTATCATAACATCCCACACGCAAATCTTACACACGTCAAGCACTTAGCACGTAAGCAATCACTTCATCTTAATTGTACCTGAAAAGCATGTGAGAAAAACGGGTCAACTACGAATAGTTGGTGAGTTTCACAATTCGAGTAAACAATGATAAATCAATATCAAAATATAATATTATCGATGTAATTATGCTGAGCCCACAAGTGAAACCTCCGACTATCCACACACATCCCCGTGGCATACTCCGCCCACGGACCTGCCCCAAACCGCTATGTCTAACATTACATAGCAAAATATATATAACAACAAAATAGACATGTGCAACTGGCTGGGAAACATCAGCAAATCCATGCCGGACCAGTTGGGTTTGTCAGACCAATAGTACTATTCACACTCTACCGGCTTTCAGTTAATCACTCGTGTTCCGGGGCCTTAGAATGTTAGCAACTCAGACAATTACCATCTTAGTACATTTCCGTACGATTCCCGTACAATAAAATATATATAAATACACACAAATCCATGCATTCAGTATGTACTTAAACATTTCAGTAGTAACATGCTTCCGCCCCGGGAAAATATTTAAAAACAATTCAGAAAAAGGGGCTCGTGAAACTCACCTTAGCACATGCAAGCAGGTAACAACAGTCATTATCAGTTAACACGTCCAATCTGTAATATGATCCCTACGATCGTTACTATACAATCACTATTAATATAGCTTTAACCGTGTTAACCGGTACATCTGGGGACACTGTTAACCCAGTACTGTACCCGTTCCGGGGGCAATGTTAACCCAGAAACACTTCTTGGGACATCTGGGGACACTGTTAACCCAGTACTGTACCCATTCCGGGGGCAATGTTAACCCAGAAACACTTCTCCGGACTCAGATTGTGATATCGTTTAGAGTTCACTAGTCAAATTTCTATTAGTCGTTTTTCCCGTTTTGCGTGCCTAGCACGGTTATCCGTTTTTACGTTTCAAAAATGAGTTTGGTCACACACGACCCGAAAATAGTGGTTGACTGATAGTTTAATTAAAGTTGTGAAATTAGAGCTCGGTTCAGACGCCCCGATTGGCCGCGGGACCCGTTTCCGTGTTTAGTGCACCGGAAACTGTTAAATCGGACAAAATTACTCAAATCATCCGAATTATTTTCGGATGATTTATTTTTACTTGTTTAACTCAGTTATATGAAAATTGTTCATTTTTAGGGTTTTTATACACCGGTCAGCTCGTTTAGACGAACTTTACCGGTTTATGCGTTTTAAACTTTAAAAGTTTGTTTTTATTTTCTTTTTAGCACAAATAATTATCCGTTTAATCTCGGATCTTGAAATTTTGCACAAATCACTTTTTGACACTGGGGAATTTTATAAAATTATTTCCAGAATTAATTTTTATATTTAAAATTTATTTTTCTATTTTTAAACACCATTTAAACACTAAATATGTCGTAAATACCAAACGACCTTAGAAAAATCCCAAATTTTTCCTGGATGACCCCTGACATCTCCATAGTTCCCTGTAATTTTTTCAGAACCAAAATCTCCTTTTTACATGCCATTTTCACTAAAACCGAGCTAGAAAACCCTAGAACTCGTTTAACCGAAAAGCCTACTTAGACTTCTCCAACTGACCTAAAATTTTGTGTGTGACTTATACATGTTATAAAAAGCTTATCTGGAATTTTCCAGAATTGTTCATGATATTTAACTATTTTTCACTATTTTTAGCCAAAACCGAGCATTAAATTCACCAAATATTCATCCTTTGTCCAAAAATCACCAAAATTTCACAGAACTCATATTTTCATGTATTTAACATCTCTGTAAAATTTCATGACCTAACTCTAAACCATCCACAATCTGTCCAAAAATCCATAACCGAACATAAACCGAATATACCTTTTGTTTTCCGTCACTACAAGCTACAAACTCGTCTTTCCGCCTTATCTACCACTAAACACAGAACCTACAACCAACATACCACAATAACAAGCAAGTTACACTCACGATCAAGCCTCTTACACTATAGTTTCGGTTATTGTTTCAAAACTAAAGTTTAAACCGTAAAAATTCGTTTTTGGTTCGTTTAACTCCTTTCTTAGACCAAGATCCCTTGTATAACCCGTATACATCACTTGATCATGCAAGAATCGGTTTTCATCTTTGAAACCTCATTTTCTTGCAAATAAACTCAAGAAACGAAGATGAACACATACATAACTCGATTTTTACCTCGGTTTTCTTTCTAAAAATCTCGGGTTTTAGATCATGAAGTTGAGAGAAGAAGAAGATCTTGAAGGTTTGATGTAAAAAAAAATGGAAGGCAAGCGGGATAACCCCTAAGGCCGATCGGAAATATGAGGGGGTGGGGTGGGACCCACCTTTTCATTCTTAGCCACATGTTTGGATTCTCGAAATCCGGATAATGTTTTGGATAATCTGGTTCAGTTCGTTTTTCGGTTAAATGTTTAATTCGGCTTAAAACGAGGCTAAAACGGTCGTTTTCGGCTTAAAAAATGAAATTTATATAAAACCGATTTAAAAACTTTAAAAACTTAAACCATGGCATTTATTATCTTAGAACATCATATTATTAATAGTTGCGCATCTTTTTCGGCTTGATCGATCGTCTCTTGCTCGGTTTGGTATTAAAGGTTTCATTTAATGTACCGACGTACCATTAAATCGAAATTCTTTTTCTGTGTCGTACTTTACTTATCCCGAAGCATTAATGTTTCGTAAAATCACTAAATATTATAGATATCGTCTATAATTGAACCCTCGATTCATTCGGGTTTCAATAACTATCGATCGATTAATCGCATAATCAATACGATGAATTATATATTCACGTACAATCAATACAGTAAACCATGTATTCTCGTATAATTACTATGGTAATTCATGTACCCGACATTAAATATAACGTAACTATTGTCTACATGTTAGGGTATACCTGGTTTAGTCGGAATCGTTACAGCGGGCCTTGTTGGTCTTGGGTTGCTCATTTGAAGCAGACAGGTCAATCTTCTGTTGAAGATTCTTCATAAGATTTATCAGCTTCTTTTAATTTTCCATCAACAACTTGATCTCAGCACTTTGTGAAACTACTGATGGAATACTTGGAGCAACAAATTTTAGTGGTAAGATCCTAGTTATTGGAGCATCTGTTACTTGAACAAATCTTGAACTGGGGATGTTCTTTAAAGCTATAGTAACAGGTGATTCAATAGTCTCAAACTGAACTTTCTTCTTGGGTGTTACGAATTTGGCTTTTGATTAAACATCAGGAGTTTTGTAGTTTTATTATGATGAATTAATTTTAAAAATTTACACTCTTCAGTTAGATTATTGTTTTTATTGCATATATCACATGGATTTGGAAACAAAGGTTTCTTTTGTTTGTTTTTTGTTTTCTTTTTCTTAGTCACACTCAATCTATTAACAACTACTGTTCCTGGTGACTTATATCCAGGTACAGAAGTATGAATTTCAGTTTGATTAATCTCATAACCATTTCCCTTGATATGTCTAAAAACTTATTTAGAAACAAATGCAGGTGTAGTTGCCACTAGTCTATTAGATTCAATTCTCTTTAAAACTGTTGATGATTTTGGAATATTAGTTGTTTGAGTTGAAACAACTTTTGTGGTAATCATAATAGCTTTTTTGATTAAATCATCAGTTGTTTTTGAAACATCATATAGATTTAGGGAAACACTTGACTTTTGACCATCCAGAGTTATGGTAGTAGCCTCTTTAACTCCGTTGAGTGAGTCAATTGTTTGCTACCAATTTCCAATTCCATATTGGAATAAGATTTCGGTAGAATCATTCAAGTTTTGAGAGTCTTGTGATGATGTTTGATCAACAACTAACTTTTGATCACTCAATTCATCAAATGAAATTGGTTTAAACCCTTGTGATGCATCAGTTTTTTTTATACCAGTTTCCCATCTCATCTTGATTAGCAAGTTTTAATGGAACATTATTTGGTAAAACAACTGATAGAACTTGGTTATGAAATATTGCTTCTTCCTCAAGTTCATCAACACAATTTTGATGGGCAATGGGAGTATAATTCTAAGGTGGCTCAGTATGATTATAGCCAATACCAAATTTCACATTATTGCTTGATCGCTTGCTCAACAGCATCTGAAATCCTTTAATGGACTCAATCCATTTTCCACTAATTAGTTGAGTTGTTCTAATGTTTTGTTCAATCATTATACTTTTAAACAAGTTTTTTGCATAAGCATTTTTATCTGGCAAAACATGTTTTAATTTCAAAATGTCCATTTCTTTCTCATTTAATTTGACCTTCATGTCATCTTTGGATTTTTAAACTGATGACTCAAGTTCAGCTACTTGTTTTATCAGTTTTATGTTTGGAAGTTTTATGTTTGAAAAAGCAATGATACAGATTAGAACATAACTTTTGAGAAATCTCATGTGTTACCTCATCAACAGCAGTTTTGAGTGCTTTGTCATTAGCAGTTTGTGCAACTACTGAAGAATCACTTGTCATCTGCACTTGAATAATTTCATTGTTGAATTTACTTTTCATCTCCTTTTCTTCATTTGATTCCACATCAATAACCACAAGAGCCAGATCCTTTGTGTTCATCTCTTCAGGCAAACAACTCCAATTAACAAATTATTGTGTGAACAAAAATTGTTTTGGTGTTGTCATGGCTTGAAGAGGGTTATCCATGTGTAACAACTGTATGAGACAGAACTTGTGTGTTTATGGGTGGCATAAAAGGAGGTTGATAAAATTTCATCTTCTGCATTGGTTGAGGCATGGGTGCATACCGATATTGATATTGAGGACCAGTATTAGGCATTGTTGATGTTTGAGAAAAATGAGCTGTGGAATGGTAATTGAAGGATTGTTGTTGAGAATGAGGATGGAGATGTGAACATGGATAGGTTATTAAAGGCTGGACATGATTGGACTAGGCTAAGACTAAGTTCTCCACTCCCGTGCAAAGTGTCCTAGTCTGCCACACTTATGACATATCATTTTCGCCTTATCATAGCCCACTTTTGTCATATTATTGATTCCAAGGAACTTCTTTCATGTCCTTTTGTAAAACGTGTTTGTCTTGACTGTCAATAATGCCAAGGAGTTCATAATTTCCATTTCCTCTAGATCAATTGGATCTATGTGTTGCAAATCTTCCAAAATGAATGAGAGATTGTCAGACACATGTGGAGAATTATCTTGAACAACAAATGCTTGATTGTCAACTGCTGATCCAATGCTAGTTGTTATGTCTATGTGGTAGTCATGACCTTGGTCAGCAGTTTGGACAGATTGAGTCTCTTGACATAGAAGTGATGATCCAGTAGTAAAATCATCAGTTGATTTACCAGTAGCAATCAACTTCTTCTTTTGGCTTATCTCTCTTTCAAAGGTAAGTAGCATATCATAAAGAGTAGTCAAACTCAGATCTTGAAAATTTGGTAGAGTTATTAGTATAATAGCATGAGTGTCCCATTTTCTAGAAGTGATCTCAGAAATAGGTTGTTAAGAACAGAGTTCGTAAAAGTAACATCAACCATTGTCAATTTACTGATTAAAGTTGTGAATCATTCGTATTGTTGAGTTAAACTCTCTCCTCTTAAGTGACAAAATGCTTCATACTGCTGCTTGAGAATTTCACAAGTATTCTCAAGGACTAGTGGTTTTCCACCATATTGTTCTTTTAGTTCATCCCACAAAGCCTTGGTAAGCATATGATGAATTAATCCACCGTAAATTTCATTTGCAATTGAAATGACAAGTACAGCTTGTGCTTTGGCATCCAATTCAAATTCATGTAGATCTTGATCAGAATAACGCATGGAATCCTTCTTAATTGTATTGTTTCCATTCAATGGATCAACAGTTTCTGGAGCATGAGGTCCATGAACTACAGATCTCCAACAACCAGTGTTTTGGTTACACAGATGGTGGAGCATTCGTTGTGCCTAGATGTTGTATTGACCTCGAACCAACATACGTGATTTGGATGTTAAACCAGTATTGTGAGGATCTTGTACAATTCACATGATTCTCAGTTCAAATAGTTTTTCACTTACAAAAGAGTTTTAAGTGGATATTTAGTTTTTTTTTTAAATCCATAATTAGAAATATCAAATTGAGCTTAGATATTTGTTTCTGAATTGATTATTAAATCAAATTCAGAGATCCATGGCTTTGATACCAATTGTTAGGATCATAGGCCTTTAATCTAAGCTACTTGAACACAATTCAAAACCAATAGAACAGTAAACTTCTAATCTAATCCTTTGAACGAATTAGTATCACTTTAATTGAAATCATATTTGAACTATGATTCAATTAGTCTATGAAATGAATAACTTAAGCAGCGAAATTTATTAAACCTAAATAATAGGTTTCATATGGAAGAACAATTATGTATTAACTATAATCGAATGATTACAATCTATTTCTCCCCTCAACCTTAGCTCATCATTCACACTAATTTTTCTAGTACGAAAGTACATGAATCAGGTGAGTATTGTGACATAAAAAGTGTTAATGAAGAAGAGACTCTCTTTTTCATTATATGCATGTGTTAAACTACTGATGAGCAAAAAGGTGAAAGTGGCATCTAACAAAAATAGTTGCAAACTACTGATAAATAAATTACAAACAACTGATAAAGGAGAATCCTATGATAACTATTGATATTTGCTAAACAACTGATGTTTGACCCGGCAGTTGTTAGAATTCAGTTGTTTGGATCTTCTCTTGATAAATCAAGTGTTGTGTCTTCAGCTCTCTCTTATCTGTAGTTTGCTAGATCAGCAATTTGGAGCAATAGTTTGTCAAGCACTTCATAATGGAGAACAACTGATGTTTGAACCATCAGTTATTTGGTATTTGGTCATCAGGTCTTTTCTAGGTTCAACATTTCTTCATTTGATCTTCACGTTCCCAATTAAATTCAGCACCACATTTAGATTCCTAACAAACCTTGACCAATGAAATTCGGCTACGTTTAATTTCACTATCTTTTCGGTCCATGATTCGACGAGCTTTTCAACAACATGCATTGAATCGTCAATATGAACTTCGTCGAGAGGGATATAAAGATTCCCTTCAGCTAAGAATTTCTTGAGGCTCAAACCATGGAACGTTTGATGAACGTTAGAGAGCTCTTCCGGGAATTTGAGTTTGTAAGAAACATTTCCAACTCGATCTAAAATTTTGAATATGCCAACAAAATGCGGAGCTAGATTTCCATTGTTTCCAAAATGAACCACTAAGGGTTTACCTTGAGAATGGCTAAATAACCAACGTTGAATTCAAGAGGCTTTTGTGGTCTATCAGAATAACTCTTTTGAAAACTTCTATTTCCAAGAAGGTTTTGACAAATCCAACCAATTCGATCAGTGGTTTCTTGAACCATCTCGTGAGCGGTAATCTAAGCTTCACCAATCTCAAATCCATTTCGATGCTAGAGTGAAAGCTATTGTTGTAAGATAATTCAATGAGCAGTAAATGAGTGTCCCAATTACCACCAAATTCGAGAACACAAGATCTAAGCATATCCTTCAAGGTTTGAATAGTTCTCTCGGTTTGACCATCGGTTTGAGTATGATAGCAGGTGCTAAGATTTAATCGAGTTCCCAAATCTTTCTAAAGAGACTTTTAAAAATGCAAGGTGAAACGACCATCGCGATTGGATATGATAGTCAAAGGTACCCCCATGATGACAAACAATATGCTTAATGTAAAGTTTAGCGAGTTGCTCGACAGAAAATTTCTCTTTACTGGGGATGAAGTGAGCCGATTTGTTTAACCGTTGATGATTACCCAAACACTAGCATTTTGGTCTTGGGTTATGGGATGTTTAGTGATGAAATCCATAGCAATGTTATCCCATTTCCAAACGGGAATTGGAGGTTGCTCAAGTAAACCAAAAGGTTTGTGATGCTCGGCAAGTGAGGCATTTTAGAACTTACATGGCAATATCCTTCTTCATTCCTCGCCACCAATAGACGGATTGAAGATCGGAATACATTTTATCCACACATGGATGAATAGAATGTCATGACTTATGAGCTTCATCCTTGATGAATTCACAATGATCTTCGGATTAGGATTCCACAGACGATTCAAATAATAGAGAAATCCTTTGGGATTGGTTTAGACTTAAAGCTTGGCCCCACACGACACCTTGTCATACATATTGCCTTCGGTGACGGAGACGTGTTGAGCTTTGAAAATACGACATAGAAGATTGCATTAGACAGGAACACAATTAAGAAAAATGGATTTAACATGTTCTTTATGACTAACGGCGTCCATTACATTTGTTTTACTGGGATGGTAGTGAATCTCGCAATCATAGTCATTAAGTAGCTAAACCCATCGCCGTTGTCTCATGTTAAGTTCTTTTTGATCGAAGATGTGTTGAAGACAATTCTAGTCGGTGAATACCATGCACTTCGTACCATAAAGTTAGTGTCTCCACATTTCAATACGAATAAGACCGCAAAAAGATCAAGATCGTGCGCCATATAATTTTTCTCATTAACTTTAAGATGTCTCAAGGCATAACCAATAACCTTGCCTCATTGCATGAGAATGCATTTGAGACCTTGGTTGGAGGCATCACAAAAGACTATGAATTCATTATTTCCTTCTAGGAGAGTAAGAGTCTGTGCATTGCAAATCATATGCTTGAGTTTTTGAAACGATTCTTCTTGCTTAGATCGCCACTCGTAGGGTTTACCCTTGTGAGTTAGAGAGGTGTGGGGCAAAGTAATTTTTCAGAAGTTGCAGATGAAGTGATGGTAACATCCTGCTAAACAGAGGAATGATCAAACTTGCATAGGAGAAATGGAGTTTTCCAATTCTTAATTGCTTCGATTTTCGCAGGATCTACATAAATACTTTCGGTGTTCCTTTCTCAAAAGATCAAGAATGACATGTAAATGCTTCTCGTGGTCGGATTATGTCTTGGAATATGTTAGGATGTCATCAATGAAAACAATTACGAATTCATCCAAGTAAGGTTTGCAAACATGGTTCATGAGATTCAAGAATATTGCGGGTGCATTAGTTAGCCCAAAAGATATAAATCGAAATTCATAATGCTCATATTTAGTACGGAATGCGGTTTTGGGATGTCATCGTTGTTGAAACGCAATTGATGATAAACCAAATGAAGATCCATTTTCAAAAAACATCTGGCTCCTTGGAGTTGATCATATAGATAATGATTCTTGATGGTGAGTTTATTACACGAATGGTAATCGATGCACATAAAATTGATTCATATTTCTTCTTAAAGAGAAAAACGGGTGCACCCCATTGAGAAAAACTAGTACAAATGAATCCATTTTCCGTGATTTATTGAAGTTGTTATAAAAGTTCTTTCATCTCAGAGGGTGTAATATGATAAAAAGATTTGTCCACGGGAGTTATTCTGGGCACAAGATCAATGCGGAATTCAACTCTACCGAACAGGAAGAAAACCGGATACATCATTGGGAATACATAGGGAATTCACGTATGATCGGGATATCCTGAAGCTTCTTCTCGTCATCATTTTTCGGTACTACTTGGGCCAATAAAGCCACGTACTTCTTCCGCATGTACTTTTGAGCTTTGAAGCATGACATAATATTTTGTTTCAAAGTAGACTTTTCAACATAAAAGCTTAGGGTTTGACCGCTGGTGAGAAGAGTCCGAAAAAATATTAATCAAACGATCTCGACACGATGCAAGGAATGCTAATACATGCTTACTATGATATCGAATCAACACATTTTCTTGCGTATAAGGTTGATGAAGAATTAGTGTCGATTGTGGTCTATAGTGCAACGCCGGATAACCAAATCAATAGTGATGGAGTTACCATTAACTACTTCTACAATAAAAGGTTTAGACAAATTATCACGAGACATAGGAAGTATATATACAAAATCATAGGAAATAAAACTCCTATTGGCACCCGAACCAAAAAGTATCAAAGGAAAATAATTATTCACGAGAAACATACCGTTCACTACATCATTAGTAGGGATGACCATTTTGGGTACCGTTAACAAATTTGGTACCAATTTGGTACCGTCGGTACCGAATCGGTACCAAGTATTTAGGTTGGGGAGCTTGATTGGAGTTGATCATGAAGGCTCGTCCTCGAGCACCTTAGGAAATTGGGCAGCTTGGTTAGGTTGTGGAGCTTGGATAGCAGGAGCTTGAATTACGGGTGCTTGAAGAACTTGAATCAGTTGCACTTGGTGAGCCACGAATTAAGAGACTTGTGGTTAATAGGTTTGGACTTGGTGGGGTTGGGTGGAGTAATATTAAGCGAGCATAACATGAATGGTATTGGCAATCGCGAGTCGAGGACAAGCATTGTGAAGGTGATTAAGATCACCACAATTGTAGCAAGCCCTAGAGTGAGAATGGGATTGAGCAAACGGAAAAGCACAGGGTTGCAAATTAGATGGTATAAACTGTTGTGGAGTCTCTTTCACACGGGGAGCTTCACGACACGAATTGATGAAATGTCCATACAACAGTTACAATTCGATCATTAGCGGCATGAGGAGTAAGTCGGATAGTGACATTAGCAAATGTTGCACAATGATGAAGACCGGTGTAACGTTTTGTAGGTCCCTGAATACTCAATACTATAGCCCCTTTGAATGCTCAATACTGAATTATTAACTCATCAAAAACAAACAAAATTTTCAGAAAAAGACTATCACCAAAATTTTTGTAGTATTTAAAAGACTAGGAAAAGTTTTTGTTTAACAAATTTTGTTTTAAGTACTCTTCTTTTTTTTCAAAAGCAGAGACAGGAGCTTGTCAAGCAAACTTATCAGGTTCGCCTAATTTAAGTTCGCCTAGGTTCAAATTAGCTAGGCCTAAGTTCAACTTGCTAACTTCGTCGGAGTAATGTTTCACCTAAGTAAGTTCGCTATGGGTTATAAGTTCGCCTAACTTGTAACTTCTCATGGTAATTTCGTCTATGGTTAAGTTTGCCTGACTTTAAATTCACTTGAACTGGTAACGCTAGTAACAAGTTCGTTGTGACGGCTGTATCTTTCCAGAAATGAAGTTTTTAGGGTTAGTGACGGATGTTGGTAATAAAGTGATATGTTGTTATTTGAGCGAGGGTGGGTTTTGGTATAAGTTTTTATGGGATAAAACCTATATATGTAACATCCTGTTTTCTAGTTTCGGTTAATAAAATAAAAATATCAGTTATTAAGAGTCGGGCTAGTGTTGGGTTAAATGAATATGGGTTATGGACTTGTGTTATGAAGGAAAAAGGGAAAGACCATGGGCTTAAATGGGCTTAAGCCCATGACCCATAATTATATAAGCCTTAATTACCCATTCAATCATTCATTTCACACATATTCCATACACCACCAAAACATACACTTAAGATCTCTCTAATTTCTCTCATTTCTCTAGCCGGACCAAGATAGAAAATCGATCCCGATCAAGGTAATGATAGTATGATGTTGTATTAACTCAAACCTGTTAGATTTAGTCATGAAAATACGAGCCGACATCGTTAAACCGTTAAAGTCACGATATCCGGTGGAATCGGGTATAAACCGAACCTAAGATGAGCTTAGGGGTCACCCTAGCTCAGTTCTGGATAGAACGGGACGAAAAACAGTGAAAAACGAGTCAGATCTCGTTTTTCCGGTGAAGCCATGATGTGCGAAATGCGGTCTATAAAAAAACCTAACCTAATCTAGACACTCTAGTTTTAAATTTATAAATCTAGACTATTCTAATGCTAGACCACTAGACAGGCAAGTGTACCTATCGACTGTAGTAAAGCCTAACGAAGTCCGGATATCGAACCCACAAGACACTAGCGACACCTAAACTAGACTCCAACTTAACTAAACTTAATTAATTGATTTCTATGTTTTTTTTATTAAAAATAAAATAGGATAATACTTAAACTAAAACTGACACGGAAAATAGACACGACAAATAGAACTAGAACTCAAATAGGGGGAACAACTACCTAGGTAAGGAATCCTACTAGCTAACTCGTAAACTCTCAGAATTGGATTTATAATTGGTACCGTATTCTAAAAATATGACACATAATGAATAACTAAAGTACGCTAGATCACCTCCCGGTCTCGCCAACAATACCTGAGAACCCTAAATATCATGTAAACTCAACGGTTTAATGGTTCGGATCACCTCCCGGTCTCACCTTACCTAACTATGCTAAGGTACCCAAAGATTAAATTACCTCCTGGTCTCTCTAATCACAAAACACCCTAAGGCGTAAAGAGGTATTCTTATTAATTCGGTTATAATCGGATCTGTAAGAATCTAAAGAAGTCTAGGGTAACTCACTCCCGTGCAATCACTACCCAAACCCGCAAAAGACCAAAACAAACGACACTCAATTACCTCCCGGTCTCTCAAGTGACAGAATATAAGGTATCTCTAAACTCTCAATTACCGTTCCTATGGAATACGTTAACTATATACCATAAACTAGTTACAAACACACAGTAAGTAACCTAATATGCATCCATACATGAAAGACATTCACAAAGACACATATGGAACAATAAATTGATAATAAATTAATGCCAAATACGCATATGCATCACAACCAAATAAAACAAAAACTTTACCATAGCATGAACCAATCAATAAGAAATCCAAAACCAAAAATAAAACGAGTCTAAAAAGTATTCATCCAAACCCAGACAGTATAAAAGTTTAACCAATCATAATAATAGATGAAACAATGATAAAATAATTAATATGGTTCATCGAAAATTAAAATAAATTAACCTTCTTGCTTTCTTATTTATTCTTTTCAACTTTTTGATAGTAGACTTTTGAGAGCAACCTGCTAGTTTGCTTCTATTCTCGTTGAACCCCAACATGGGCGCCCCCCCTAATTTTCACCTGTAAGTTTTCTTTTATAATATTCCTTTTCCACCACCTTCAATAAACCAATGGCCCATTACATCCATCACCGAAGCCCATTAAAAGTCCTTTAGATAATATCCAGGTGTGTGTTTATTTTATTTCCAAATTATGGCCCACTCAAGTCCTTGGAATTTTTGCTCGTTGAATTAGAATCCATGCCCTCACTAACATCATTTTTGTTTCATTTGATGGCACTGACCAAAAAAAAATAAATAAATAAACACATGTTTTGTTAATTACAAACAATATACATATAATGTCTAGATAAAGTGGTTCATTCTTTTAAACGTACTAAGACTTTATTGTATGTTAATACTCAATTATATGATTTAATTTAAAATAATATAAATATGATAATATCTGATAATATATATTAAATTTAGTCGGCCCTTCAGTCGTTGGTCTCAAGTTTAATAAAAAGTATTTCAATTTAACTTGTTGACTCTTGAAACCATTAAAACCCAATTATGAGCCAAATAGAAATATATTCAATAAAATCTGGCTTAAAACATTTAAAAGTGTAGGAAATATTTATATAATATGTATATTTTAGATAGTATCAAGCCATGGTTTTCCGGCGACGGCGCCAGAAAGGCGGCGGGTACGAGGAAGGTTATGTTAGAGAATGTTTCTGACATTCTCTGACCTAACCCTAATTCGTTAACGGAGAATTAACGAATTAGGGGTTATTCATCTAATGATTCGTTAAAGGAAGCCTAACGAACTAGACTTAGTTCGTGTTCAAGATCGTTAAGGAAAAGAAAACGAACTAACTCCCAATTCGCTATGATCATTCGCTAAAAAAGATAACGAATTAGAAGGTCCAATTCGCTACATGGATTGATTCGTTATATGGACTAGTTCGTTATATGGACTGATTCGCTATAAAAGACCAGTTCGTTATAGAATTCTCATTCCTAAAGAACTGGATAATGAATTAGAAGTTTAAAAGAATGACAGAACACTTCCTAGAATTAGAAAAAGAATGATTTGATTACAAAGAAACCCTTGAATTTTAAGTTAGCAAAGTAAATAATGATTTAAAATTCTAATGGAAAATGTGTTAAGACAGCTCGACCGTAGCCAAGGGCTCTGCCCCTTGGACCCCGCTAGGGGCTTCCGCCCCTAGAACCCCGCTGCCAGGGGCGCTGCCCCCGGACCCCGTTCGTTGAGGGTTATAATTAGACTAGAAACGCGATATGGGTAGTGACGGTGCGTGAACGATTTTCGGATATTACATGTACGGCCAGGTAGTAGTTAAAGATATGATTGATATATATGATGTATGAATGACGTATGTATGATGTATGTATGATGTATGTATGATGTATGAATGACGTATGTATGATATCTCTATATGATGTATGAATGATGTATGTAAGATATGTTGACAGTACGTGAACGATCTTCGGATATTGCAGGTATCGTCAAGAATAGTATGTAAAGACAGGTATGGTACAGTGGCACGAAACATAGGGACCTGACCCTAATAATATATGTGAGGATAGGGACCAGACCCTAATAATATCTGTGAGGATAGGGACCAGACCCTAATGATATATGTGAGGGTAGGGACCAGACTCTAATAATATCTGTGATGTTGGGGACAAGACCCATATAATATCTGTGAGGTTATAGGGCGGAAGGCTCTTTACGTAGTATGGATAGTTATGAAAGTAAAATAAAGTATGAATAATGTACACACCTTCGGGCATGTGTGCAAGTATGTGAACAGATTGTATGTTGTATGATTAACTAGAACTCACTCAGCGTAGCTAACTTTTAGTATGCACGCAGGTGAGTAGAATGAGACAGCTCGCTTGAGGGGAAGCACATGGCATGAAATTGAAGACACTGGCATCTGTTATGTTATTTAAAAGACATGTTTATATGATTAAATGATTCGAATGCTGGTTAAGACAAGAATTGATGGTTATGTAATATATGGTTGAATGTTTTTGATATTCCTTGAATGTTTTAATTAACTCTGATATTATGAAAGGTGTTTATGAGTAAATCCAACGTCCAGTGTAGGGCACCGGTAACGGGCCTTACAATATATAAATATTAATACTAAATCTAACAATTCACAACTTAAGCTTTAAAACGGAATAGCCTAACTAAGTTTCAAACAAACGGAAAGTGTACCTGTCACGTAGCATCACAGTCTAGAAAGTCCAAGTATCGAACATAAAGGCACATGAGGTGACTCAGATTACTAACGCTAACCAAGTCGTGCCTAATAAATTTAATGGATTTTATTTTATTTAATTTTAATTATAACTAACTAACTTAACTGACTAATAATAGTACTTAACAAGGTTTTAACGATTATGAAAAAACGACTACCTAGGAAAGAATATTGACGGTTAAATGGCTTACTGAATTAACTAACGACGCCGGATCTAAAGATAAATCAACTAAGGCTCACTTAAGCTCGCTAGATCACTTCTCGGTATCACTATCTAACCACATAGAATCTAAGAAGAATAAATTAACACATCGGATTAAAGATCACTAATGTACCCCTATTGGCGCATCTCCTCTCACACTCAACGGCACGGAACCCACATAAAATTGGTATTAGCCACTCTAGGTCTAAAGGGGTGACGATATCTAACTCGACCTAAGACACTTATTTGTGCAGAATTCTAAACCGGACAAGACCAATACTCGCTCTTGCGCAATTCTAGCCTGACCGAATAAAGACACAAAACAAACCAACTCCCTATTACCTCTTGGTCGCAAAGAATGTCAACCTGCTGAATTTTAATAATTAATCAAACTCAAGATTCCTATGGTCGCGCTAACCACAATAGATAAAAAAAACACCAAGTAGATGACCTAAATGTAAAACTATAATCGAACGACACGCATTAAATCAATCAAAGTAAGCGGAATCACATGCAATAATCATTTAAAAACAATAATTACACATCCAAGATCAAAATTAAATAAAGTTTTTCAATAGCAATACATCGTGTAATTGATCAAAACCAAATAAATAGTCAAACATAGTCAATATTCATCTCAACCTAGGTAGCCAAAGGGTTTAGCCAATACACATACTCAAGAAAAAAATACGAAATAGGTTCAAAGTCTGAATTCACGACGTAAACAATAAGTTCAGACCAAAGGCACATATATTGATGAGTATATGTTAATCCCAAACACTTGTTGCTCAAACCAATGTACTTGCTTATTCTCTAATTAACTCCCGGAAAAAAACTTCTCCTACCTTGATGTCGTCAATCTCTTCCTTTGTTTTCATCCAAAAAATAATTCTCTGTGAACCCTTTTTAATCTTCTCTCGTCAAAAAACTATTAACTCACATGCGGTGTTGTAAAAATTTCTAGTCACTAGTCGGGTGGTGAGGTGGGGACTAGCAATTAATCGGGATTAATATAAACTAATCGGGATTAATCGGATCGTACTTTAATATATAATTTTTAGTTTCATATATACACACACACACATTTTTATCTTTAATTTTCAGTTTTATACATGCACAAACACATTTTGGTCATAAATTGGTTAGAATCTCACTGGAAACCGCTGATTTTTGCTGGAATCTCACCAAAAACCGTTGATTTTGTCCATAATCTTGCTAGAAACCGCCAATTTTAGCTAGAATCTCATAAAAAAAGCTGATTACCTCCGATTAATCATGTTTTGGTCGAATTTGACCATTGACTGATCAATTGTCCGATTAGCCCAAAATTAATTAGTGAAGTAATAACTAGCGATTAATCGGGGATTAATCCACGTCTAGTCGGGATTTTTGCAACACTACTCACATGTTCAACTCATTCTTTTGTTTTAATAACCCAATCATAGACCGTTTATATATTAACATTTACGGGAGACTTTGTGCAACATAAGTTGTACCTTGTGTTGTGATGTGTGTACGTTACCTACTTCAATTTGGTTAACTGAAGTATTGCCAGGTAGAGATGTTCAATGAAACCGGTTCCTGGAACCGAACCGGTGGACCCGAACCAGACCCGAACCGGTTCCTACCCGTTTTTTGTAGGAACCGGACCCTATCTGATTCAACCCGATGATCCGTGACCGGTTCTTGCATTTCTGAGTGGGGGCGGGTAGGAACCGGAACCGAACCGGATCCGGTTCTGGAACCGAACCATCCGGAACCGGTTCCTAACAGGTTCTAGCCGTTGGATCGAATATAGCCGTTGGAAATCGTTTTTTTTGGCCGTTTTTTGACCGTTGGGGTCAAAAATAGCCGTTTTTTGGCTCCCCCAAGCACCCCACTACTAGTATAAATAGGTATTTGGTGTCATGGGTTCATCACAACACTCAAAACGCAAACCCGAACGCAAAAAAATACAAAAAAACGCTATTACAACGTTTTGAGTTCTCTAATCTCTTGTTTTCTCTTCTTCTATATTCATATTTGTTGTTATGGCTGCCTCACAATCATCGGTTGGTCAAGGTTCCAACGCCGATCCAAGTTTCGTTCGTATTGTACCTCATAATCGTAATCAAGAGATTTGGTGCAATTGGGATTTGGTTGAATTGAGTGACCATTCATTGAAGGCTCGGTGCAAGTTTTGTTGGATTTATTTAAACCCACTTTCGAATTCAAATTTGAAGAAACACATCGAAAAACCGTATTGCAAGGCGTTGAAAAAGAACGTCGATTCGCAACAAACGCAAATGGATAGTGAAGGCGGAATATTTACATACCAAATTGATCGAGTTCAAGATCGTATGGCGAAGTTTGTGATTCAAGAAGCTTTGCCGTTTAGCCACTTCGACAACCCTCGCTTAACCGCCATGATTCGAGATACGCTTCAACCACAATACACTCACGTAAGTCGTCATACTCTTAAACGTTATTGTTTAAAATTGTGGAAGAAGACCAAAGAGGTACTAATTGCATATTTTGAAAATATAAATACGGGAATAAACTTAACTAGTGATGTTTGGTCGGCTCCACACGGTCTACCCGAATCTTATCTTTGTGTCACCGCTCATTGGGTAGACCCGTCATCGTGGGAAATGATGAAACGCACCATTGCTTTCGAACTCTTTGAGTATCCACATACGGGAGATAATTTGTTTGAAATTTTAGATTATGTTATAAAAACTTATAAACTAGAAAATAAAATATTTTCAATGGCATTTGATAACGCGTCGAAAAATACATCGGCGGTTGATAAATTAAAATTAAAATATACGCCGATTTGCAATGGTGTATTTTTTCACTCAAGGTGTGTTGCACATATCATTAATTTAATCGTGCAAGACGGACTTGCTTCGGATGAGGTTACATCGGTTATAAACGATTTTAGACTAATGATACATGAAGTTTTTAAGAAAAGTAAAAAAAGACAAATGGAATATAGAAAATTTTGTAAAGATACGGGAATAAAAGCTTTGGGAGCTAATTGGGATGTACCTCATCGATGGAATTCCACTTGCATAATGTTTCAAAGTGCTTTGAAACAAAGAGAAACTTTACAAATGTTTCATTCTAGTCTTGCCGAGAATGATTTGGCAATCTCCTTTTCAAATGAGAAATGGGAAATTATCAATGACTTATCGACTTTTCTTGAAGTTTTTAAAACATCAACTACGAAACTATCGGGAACGTATTATCCGACAAGTCCCTTGGTTCTTTCGGAGTTATTTTTAATCGTTAACAATCTTAAAGAATTTGAAAATAAAAGTCCAATGTTTTCAAACATCATATTACCAATGAAGTTTAAATTAAAAAAATACTTTCTTGAATTGCCACCGGTTTTTACTTGCGCCGCCGCTTTAAACCCAATGTTAAATGTTACGGGGGTTGAATGTGTGATAGACGAAATTTTTTCAGCCTTAGATATGCATGAAGTTGACCCAAACTTTTCAACAGAGGCAAAAAATGATTTTAACTTGAATTTTAAATTTATGTATGACTTTTATTTAAATAAATATGGGTCAAACATACACATGCCTATACCGGGGGGGTCTTCATCAAGTTCAAGTGCTACTAGAGTATGAGATCCCATGATTAGCCTTATGAACACCGTTCGCAACGTAACGGCTAAAAAACAAAGGGGTAACACCCCTTCAAGCGAACTAGGAAGGTATAGTGCAAATGATTACTCTACCGGTTTATCCGAAGAGGAATATGGCACTTTTGATGTTTTGGCTTGGTGGAAGGTAAAGGAAACCGAGTTTCCGATTCTTGCCACCATGGCCCGTGATTTACTAACCGTCCAAGCTTCTACGGTAGCTTCGGAATCCGCTTTTTCTTTTAGTGGCAGGGTAATATCGGTGAGAAGAACAAGACTAAATTCGAAGTCGGTGGAGATGTGCATTTGCTTAAAGGATCACTTGGACTCAATCGATCGTATTCAACACGTAACCACTCTCGAAGATGAAACACCACTTGATGTTCGAGTGCACGACGAACAAGAAGGCATTTCTACAAGTAATTCCGAGGAAGAAGTCGCAACTTTCAATGGCAACCTTCAGTAGTTGTCTTTAGTGACAAACATCTTCAGTAGTTGTCTTTTCTTCATCAGTTAATTGTTTATTTTTATGTTAATTGTTTTTTTTATTTTTCATGTTATACAAATACGAATCGTAGTTTAGAATCCAAATCGCAAACGAAAAACGAAAAAAAAAAATTTTTTTACACTGTAACCGGTTGGAACCGGTTACGGTACAGGAACCGGGTTAGGAACCGGTAAGAACCGGTTAGATAGGTTAGGGGTCCGAGGGTGGGAGAACCGGTTCGGTTCCCTAACCGGTTCGAGCCTGGAACCGGTTTAAAAGGGGGTTTTGAATATAGGAACCGGTTAGGAACCGGTTCCGGTTCCTAGTCCCAAACCGTTTTGAACATGCCTATTGCCAAGGACACCGTGGCCTGTTGCTATACGTGTGTTTCCTGGTTTACCATTTTAAATTTTGGGACATTCCAAACCCACTTATTCTACATCACGAAACACTTCTGCCGCTCCAACTCATCTCTCTCCAGATTTCTTTCTTCTTGGATGATAACGACGATAGGAAGTTGATTATTGGTTGTCATGGGCATTGAATTACTACCACTTTCTTTGTTACACTGATAATAATTTTCGTTGGCCGCGTTGGCACTTCTGTGTTCCAATTCGCAACCGTAGGTGGCACGAACGAAGTGGCGTGGTGTAGAAGTTTGTAGATTCGTGTGAGTGTAGAAGTTCATGTTATCATATGTGATGATTATTATAAGAGGCTCATAAATGACTTTATATTCCAGAAAGACAAATTTAGATCATTATCGTTGTCGGGTTCCGATTCAGAACTCTTAGTGGCGTTTGGAATGGTGGTGGTCACAGGCGGCTTGTTTGTCGACTTTTCTATCGCTTACTGGCTCACGACTTCACGAATTTACGTTTGTTTGGTCGGTTTGGTTGCTATATGGTCTATCGTTTAGTGGGGGTTTACAATCTCCCTATGGTCAGTTTGATCGCTACTGGCTATGATGATCATGCATTTGAGCCTACAATGATTATCATCAACTGTTTTCAGGTTTTGATTCGGATCTGGGTAATCATCGGGTTAGGCAACAAGTTACGCTAATAGGAAACAAATTTAGAGTGTTTTATGTCGTATCTATGAGCTTTTCAATGTCAACTTGTTCCTGGTTTCTTCATTATTTGTGATTTCTTTTGTGATTAGTAGTTTGAGTATTTTAAGGTTACTACTTCATGGTTTCTACTAATTTGAGTTCTTATATGTTAATTCATGTTTATGCAAATTTTGTGTTTATTAAGATTGGTTTATGTTTCTTTTGATTTTGAGGTTTTTTTAGGGTAGTTCATGATTACACCCTTTAAGGTTAGTTCATGGTTTTGGCTTTGATTTTTAAATTCTTTATTATTTTTGCAAATTTGAGTTTCACATATTGCAAGTTGTGACAAACTATAAGCTGTAGATTTTTTTTTGACTAATTTTAATTTGACATAACTTATTCTTTCCATTACTTTCAAATCGACCGCCACTTTTAATTTTCCAAACTTATTTTTTCCATTACGTTCAAATCGACCGTTGTTGCCCTTGGCAAAGCGAGCTCTCAAAATACTTGTTTAATTTATATGGTGGGTTGTTTAGATGCCGAACCCAAAACTTAATCTACTGATCCAATAATATTATCTCTGATTTTGCCCAACTTTAAACATGTTTAGGATATTAGCATAAAAGAGTTTCCATAAACTAAACACAAATTAATAAATATTTAATATATATGAGTGTTACTATAGTATAAAACTTAACACGAAATTTATTATTTAGGTAAATAAACATAAACTTTTTATTTAACTCTAATGCTATTTGAAAATCATAACAAAATAAAATTGTTTAAACTTTCATTCGTTGGTCTCATGTGTAGTAAAAATACTTCATTTTAGCTCGTTGACAATTGAAAACCTATAAAATCTAAATATTAATATAAAAATAAGTATCACTGAGACCACATCATTTTTGAACGTGAAAACTCATTAAACACGTATAACAACTAGTTAAACAATCCTGAACCACACAATTTCGAGTAAAATCTCTGATACCAATTGTTGGTCCACGTAATGGATCTTAACAAGACTAAAATGTTCTACCATAGGTGCGAAATCCCTCTGATTAAAGATAACGCGTAAATAACGAATAGAACAATAACGAGATCACTTTTAACTCTTTTCTTTAATTGATTTTAATGGATACAATCAACACTAGAATGTCCCTAGAACACCGAGTTCTCTGGACATAGAATACGGTTGATGGAATGGTTGGAAGTCTTAACCTAAAACCTAAATTGAACTTGTCTTTATATAGCCACACAAGTTCACCTGGCCATTAGAGGCGAACACAAGAACTTCTCTTATTATGTTCGCTTCCATTCCATCTACTTCACCTAATACAAATAAAATCATATTAAAGACTTGCTTTCAAACACGATCTACCTATAAAGCTATCTATTAAGCTGTTGTCACACAGATAAAGCACCAACAGGTTTCTTGTTGGGGTAGGCTTGTTGGGCTTGAATTTGAGATGGATTCGGTTGATTTAAAGCAAAATTTTGGTGATTGGGCTTACGCTTGTTTTTTTGTTGTTAGAGTAGTCGTTGGTGTTATTGGGTTTGGAAGAGGCTTTGACTTTGAGCTCCAAAGATGGTCCGGTCTCAGCCTTATCGGTAGTTGTAATATCTTAATTTTGGCAATAAAAAGTAAAAGAATTTTTTTTACTTAATGGTGTGTTATTATTTAGCTGAGTTAAATAAAAATAATAGAGCATGAGTTTGGACAATAAAAAATGGAATAAGGAATGGTGATGGGTTTTAGGTCCATGGGCTTAGGGATATTTAAACACCCCTAAACCTCCCTAAAAACCCTAAAACCCACATTTCCTTCATCCAGTCTCCCTACACACTCGAAACACACACAAACACCTTCCTTCTATCCGGATCTAGATACAATCCGAACCAAGGTAGGTTTGTGTTCAGATCTTCAGCTAAACAAACGAGAAACAAGGAACGAATCTAGATTAAAGTGCCGAGCCATATCTGAAGCAAAACCGGAACACATATGTAACATCATGAAAATATCGGGTTCAATTGATCAAGTTTCTAAAGTCAAGGGACCAAAAGTGTCAAAGACCAAACCTTAGGGTTCAAAGTGAAAATTCAAATTTTTCGGTATCACGATGAATCAGAAGAACGACCCAATGCGTATCGGGATGGGTTGTCTTACAGCGAGGCACGTGGCGTGCCACGTGGCCACACGTGGCACATCGTTCGCCACGTGTCCCGCCATGTGGCCACACGTGGCAGACCGTCCGCCACGTGTCGACACGTGGCGCAACGCTCGCCACGTGGCAAGTCTACGGGGTGACTGGCCGAGGCTACGTCGCGATACGCGACGGGCCAGCTTAAGGCCATCGTGTATTGCGATGCCCTGCCGAACTTTGTCTAAAAACAGCAAGGTCGGGATCTCATTTGATGCACACCAAAATCTGTACTTATCTCTTTCTCTCTAACATCTCACTAGAATTTCACAACCATTACATCGATCCGCCTCAAAAACCGTGTCCTGATTCCTCGATTATCGTGTCGTTTCCTCAATTATTCGTACCACATTCCACCGACGTACCCATCAAGAAGGAGTTTGTCATTCCCCGACATCATGACGACTGGTCTCGTAAAGCGTGCTGGCAAGTGGTTTAATATGGGAGTTCATCGACTTGCGTGCTAGTTCATCGATTGGCGTGCTAAGGAAATGTGACGAGAAAAGAAGTGAAGCAAGAAGGTGAAAAGGTGTTGAGGTGTTGCTCGAGTATTTAGGGTTTATAAGCCGAGCAATGGTAGGCATAATGCCCGAATAAAATAATAGTAAAATATTATAATAGGCTTAAACCTTAAGTCGAGGTTATACTCGATTCCTCAATAAAGTAAAAGAAAACATAACAAAGAAAAGAAAACGATAGAATTATGAATATATATATATATATGTCAATGTGTGATTATATTATATGAAATTCTTTGTTATGAAAATATTATTTACGTAATAATAACTATTATTAAATAATAAAGAAAAGAAAAGAATACGTTTCTTAGAGAAGAAGAAACGTAGGATTTATAAATAAACTAAAGTTTATAATATTACTTTTTTTAACTAAAGGTTTAAAAGTAAAAGAGATTTTGAACTAAAGGTTCATCGAGGAAAAGTTTATAAAATAAGACTAAAGGTCTTAAGCCGGACTGTGTATCCGACTAACAAATGGTTATACTCGTACTATAGGTGCGAGATAGCAATGGGAAAGACCTTCGGATGGTGTTTGAAGCCGATCCAAATCGAAAAGGTGAATACGCCCCAAACTTTAAAAACTTATTTTTGAAATGAGTCAATCGTGTTATATGAAAAGGTTTACATGAGACTACGTGTCTCTAAAACATTTATAAACAAGAGTAAAAACGCTAGCCTTCAGGCTATAGTATACGTTTGTCTGGATCCTTACATATGTGGTAAAATGCGGTGGACACATCGCACCACACTTGGTTATAGTACGCTCGCCTGCGGGGAGTAATGACCATGTGTATACCTATGGTACCTAAGTAATGTCGCAAAAAATGCGGTGTTTGCTGAGGTGCTATGAGTAGAGACTTGAGTTTATAAATTGTAATGTTTTATAGCTTGATTATTCCTAAGCCACGATGGGCCGGACCTAAGTTATGTCTCGAGGGGTAATCAAGTAAAAGAAAATATTTTAGCGTCAGCATATTCCCCAGCATTCGTTGCTGACGTATTTTCTGAACATTTTGCAGGTGATCAAAGTTAGGGCTTGGAGTAAAGAAGTGCTCAAGATATCCGATGGCTCGGATCTTTTTGATAAAACTTAATTATTAATGAATGGTGGTTTTGTAAAATTTAAACAAGTAATCTTTCAAACATTAACCGGGAGCTTTTAATTCCGTCTTTTGTGAATGTAAATATTATAATTAATCCACATGTTTTATAAGTCTTCCGCATTAAACCGTAACTCTGATTTATTTACAAATGTGGTACCAACTGTTGGTCTACTCCTAGGCCTTAGATGGGGCTGTGACAGGTTGGTATCAGAGTCATCGATCTTAGCGAATTAGGTATTACAAGATCATACCTAAGCTTCGATCCAAGTATAGGAAAATATTTTCATTACTTGTTTTATTTGAAATAGGGATAACATAGGCTGGTAAACCTTTTCTTTCCCTCCTCACTCTAAACCACCCAAATTATTAGATGTCGTTCAAGAACATGATGGAGAACTATGTACGTAAAGCAAAGGAGGCTGGAATTGCTGAACCTCTACCCAAGGATAATATGAGTGAAGACTATTATGAAGCATTTTTCGATCAAGACATGGAACATGACTTAACCAAACCATTTCAACTCCCCGGTACAGAACAAAATCCGATCAATCTACCCGACGATACACCATGGAAAGGATATCAAGCCCCAAGGCATTCAAGCTACCACCCGCCAAGTATTCCCATGTACCATCCATCCTAAGTTCCAACATATCACCCATCTGAGATCCCAACATATCAACCATCTGAGATACCACTATATTACCCAACTGGAGTTTCGACATATCTACCACTAAATCCTCACCCATCATACGCTTTTCTCTCCAACCGACCAATCAAGGAGGAACCAAGATCTCCCTCATCTAACTGGATGCAATGCCATTTTGATCAACATAGATGGCATACTAGAAGCTTTGCCTTTGACTCAGTTGACTCCCTTCCCAAAAAAAGATGAAGGACCATCCCTCAAGCCCAAAATGAGAGTAATAATGCCCTACGATTGTGAAAGAGACTGTTCAATTAATGGAGGAAGAAGAAGAACCTGTGGAAGAAGAGGATCCAGAGGAAGAATCCGAAGAGGACCCGGAAGAATAATACCCTGAGAACCCAAATGAAGTGTCAACCCCAATGGAGGAATCACTCTCTTCCCAAAACCCGAGTTATGGCTCTGTCGATCCGTATATGCAATACCTTGAGGAACTAAGAAACAAAGCATCATCAAGCTTCCCACCCTACCAAGGCACGATCCCAACAGAGGAAGAATAATCAGATGAAATCCGCTAACAAAACGAAGTTGTCGAGGTGTTCTTCAACTATTCATCTGATGTGACCGCGTCTCCATATCTCGAACCAAAGAACCACTTCGATGTAGACATGATGGGTTACCCTGACCCTCCGCCAAAATACGGATATCCCAACGAGCTTCCTCAGTCACAGGAAGAACACATGGATCGAGCTTTGCATGAAACGGATGAATTGAGAAAGAAGATATCGGTAGATGAGAAGAAAAAGAAGAAGATAGGAGATAAGCTTCTTCGGAAATGTTATGTTAGCCTTATCGATAGTTGGAACATCCTACTTTTAACAAAAAAAAATAAAAGAATTTCGTTTATTTAATCTTATGTTATTATTTAGTTAATTTAAATAAAAATAATAGAGTGTGAGTTTGGACAATAAAAGATTGAATAACAAATGGTGATGTTCTTAGGTCCATGGGCTTAGGGGTATTTAAACACCCCTAAACCTCCCTAAAAACCCTAAAACCCCATTTCCTTCATCCAGCCTCCCTACACACTCAAAAATACACACAAACACCTTCCTTCCATCCGGATCCAAATCAAAGCTGAACCAAGGTGGGTTTGTGTTCAGATCTTCATCTAAACAAACGAGAAACAAGGAACGAATCTAGATTCAAGTGTCAAATCATATCTAAAGCAAAACCGAAACTCAAAAAGGTATGTTTAATATATAAAGGTTTGGTTTTAGACATCGGTTTGTCTTAAGATTTGATACGAAGGCAAATCGGACCTTATAGTGTTAGAAAAATGCAAACTTGATTGTAAATAAGATGTTTGGAATGAAACGAGACAAACGAGTGACGTTTGGACCGAGTTGGAGTAAGAAAATGAAGTTGTTATGGCCCATAACACGTTTTATAAGTAAAACGAGCATAACGGGATATAAGAAACGATTAAAATGGAAAGATATGAAAAACCAGTTTTTGAATCGAAATCCTGAGAATTCGATTCGTTTGAAAAAAACACGATTCAATTCGTTTTAGGATTCGATTCGTTTCAGAATTTGATTCATTTCGTTCAGATTTTGATTCGATTCATTTCAAAAATAGATTTGATTCGTTTCATAACTCAATTCGATTCGTTGAAGATGCATTTTTCTGATGAATTATTAATGAAGCCTTATTAACGAAAATAAATTTTTCCCAAGGTGACTGGCAACTCAATCCCATCCAAGGGCTCTGCCCCTTGGACACTGCTAGGGGATGCCGCCCTAGGACTGTTAGTGCACGGTTTTGCGTCTTGAGTCTTCGTAATTATCGTTAATGTTTTTGTTTAATATTTAATGTAATAATTTGTTTAAGTATTATCTAGTTCGTTATGTATACAGTCTAGTTCGCTAGGGGATGTTAGCGAACTAAGACTTAACCTTATTCCCTCCTGATTCGTTAGGAGATGTTAACGAATCAGGGGGTGTTTCGCTTATTTATTGAATGTAACGAAGTAGGTTCTGGTTCGCTAGGGGATGTTAGCGAACCAGACCTGTCTTCTATTTTTAGTGAACCCTGTTCACTCTTAAGTTTTTGAGAGAGTTAATTATCGAATTGTTGTCCAAATACTCTCTCGATCTTCAATCTTAATATTATACCAACTACTATTGATATACATACATACTGATAATATATGAACACTTACAACACTGAATCTATGGTAATTATGAGCTAGATCTATATAAACGTATTAATCGGTTAAACATAGATCAGAGATCTGTTATAGTTATAGTTATTAGATTGATACACCGGGTTCCAACAAATGGTATCAGAGCTGTTGGTTGCTCAATTACACTTGATTTGGTGTTTAATTAGTTTTCGTTTTGGTTAATTTTCTGTTTTGGGTCAATTTGAATCAATTTATCGTTGAATTGATTGATTTATGGACGATTTGGACTGAATTTGAGGTTGATTAAGGTATTGGAAGGAATTGTGAGTTGGAATTGAGTTTTGGTTTGGTTTTTGAGTGGATTGGAATTGTTTTCGGTTTAAGTCCGAAACAGAGGTTGTATTGTGGGTAAATTGGATTGGTAATCGGAGGTATTTGGTATCGAGGATTAGTGTTTTGGATTCGCGATTGGTTTGCGAGTTGTTTGATAGGTTAATTGTGCAATTTGGTTACGAATTGAGGTTGTACTACGGATTTACATATTATGGGTTTCTGGGTTTAGTGTTCTTCATTTTTCCAGATTTCTAGAAATCTTCTTTGAAGATTTGAAGATGAATCTGATTCGTTATCATCTTCATGGTGATTCGTGTTATTATTCACTTTGATTCGTTATCTACATTAGCTGATTCGTTATAACTTTCAAGAGATTCGTTTGCCAGTTCCTGTTAGTTGTTAATTCGTGTCATCTGATTCGTTAATTGGATAAACAGATTCGTGTGATACGTGTCCACTTTGGGATTTGTGTCATAACAACTTTTGCCACATGGCATAAGGTATCAAAGTTTGTTACAAACGGTTATAACAACTTGATTCGTTATAGTTGATTCGCTAAATCAACTGTAGCTGATTCGTTATAGTCTGTTCGTTGTCTAATTCGTTACAAGAAATCTGTAATTCGCTAAGCCTGTAATTCGTGATTGACTTAGTCAATTCATTAGCATTGACTAGTTCGTTGACTGATTGTTGACCATCTGATTCGTGGTTTTGAGTTGATTCGTTAACCATTTGATTCGCTAAACTCAATTCTGATTCGTTGTCTGATCAATCTTCACTTCGTTAAGATTTGATTCGTTACTTTACTGAACACAGTTCGCTACAACTGTTTACAGTTCGCTACAACTGTTCACAGTTCATTAAACCTTATTTGTTGTTTGATTCGTTACACCTTTGAACTTTAAAATTTGTCAAAAATGGCCGGTATGTATGCATTGGCGTCTCAAAATATGTTGATGCAACAAATGTTGCAACTTGATACCGAGATAGGTTCACACTCTAAATGTCCAAGATTGATGAAGTTTAGTGACTTTGCCAAATGGGAACCTCGGTTTCGTGCACATTTGGGATCTGTTCATCCTGACTGCTCATATTGTCTCGATGAAGCTTATAAGGAACCATTAATTGGTGATGATACTATTGGTTTTGTTCAAAAAGCTGTATCTCAATATTCTCAAGAAGAAAAGAAAGCTTTAGAAATCGAAACAAAAGCTTATTCCACTCTCACTATGGCATTGCCAGAAAATATCTTTCATCAAGTGGGTAACATAAAGAGATGTGCTTCTCTATTCCAACATCTTCGTATGAGAAGTATGGGGAACACAGCTGAGAGTAAAAAAGTAATGCTCAAGTTTCAGTTTCGAAACTTTAATCTATTGAAGGGAGAAACAGTTGAAGAGATGATTACAAGGTTTATTCATTTAATTGTTGAAATGGACAAGATGAAATTGGAAATTTCTGAAACAGATAAAATTGACACTATTAAGAGTGTGCTTCCAAGTTCTTATTCAACATTTCTCATGGTCTTAAAAGAGTATGATTACTTCTTGAACGAAGACTTGACTGCACTTGAATTTTTACAAAAGATCGAAGCTAGAGAATTTGATCTTTAGTGTCAAAAATCTTACAAGGAAAATCAAGATCCAGATTTCTATGGTGGAAGTATGCCTCTTAGTTCATCAATTTCTCCAATCAATGTTTTTCTTACCCAAGCTGCAAGTGAAAAAGAATCAACTATGTTCAATGATCCAAAAGTTTGTTTCTATTCTGCTGGTAATTCTGGATTGTTTGGTGGTTCTGGAAGTTCAACTACTACTAATCAATTTGCTTCACCACCTAGTGTTAATATAAAGGAAGCTGAGCAAAACTTTGCTTTTCTGACAACTTTCATGTCTTCATATGAAAACTTGATGAGCAGTAAAATTGCCACAAGTGATTTAACTGATGAGGACTATGATCAGATAGATCCTGATGATTTGGAAATCATGGATTTAAAGTGGAACATGGCTATGATTGTCCGTAAGGTTAAAAGATTCATGCAGAGAACTGGTAAAGATCTTCCAGCTTTAAACAAGAAATTGGGCTTTGACAAATTGAAAGTAAAATGTTATAATTGTCTAGAGTTTGGGCATTTCGCAAAGGAATGTGACAAACCAAAGAAAGAATACACTGGTTCTCGTGGTCAACATCAAAATTCTTCTACACCATGAGGTAGTGATGCTGAAAAGAAACCATCCTCTTCTACAACACAAGCAATGTTAGTAGATGGTAATGATTGGTCACAACGATTACTATGTAATGATGCTCAAGCAAATCTGGCTATGTTTGGATTACATAAATACTGTCAAGATACAAGTGGGAGTGAGATGTCTTCTGATAATGATTCTGGATCTGATTCTGACGACTCTTGCGACAAACCTCCAACAGTATTTGCTTGCATGGCCAAAATCAATGAGGTTAGTCATTCTATCTCTGCTACTTCAGCTGTTAAAGTATCATGTTTTGATTGTGAATCTAATAAACCTAAGATAGAAGCTTTGAAAAATCAAAATGATAATTTGGTAAGAGAAATTGCTTCTCTAAAGGATACTTATCGACAATCTCTTGAATCTCAAATGAGATCTCGAGAAAAGATTGAAGCATTGTCGACAAATAACCACGATCTCAAAGCTGAGTTATCTGTGAAAATGACGATTAATGACCAAAAGTTTCAAGAAATTCTGAAACATCGTTCAAAGATAACCGAGCTTGAGAATGAGGTTCTTGAGTTGAAGAACAAACTGGGAAAGTTTAGAAATTCTTCTTTTCTGTTGAATGAAATTATTGAAGTATCTGGTAAACAAAAAAACTCAAAGAAAGGTATTGGTTTTGTTAAAATTCCGCCACCATTTCACAATGATTACAAAGTTAATCCTTTTTCTAGAAAAGAAGAGGATTTGATTGAGAAAGAAACTGTGACTTCTGAAAAACCTAAATCAGTTAACACAGTAAAACCAGTTAAAACAGAAACTGTTAAGACCCAGGTTGCTCCTCAAAAACCTCATGTTCAAAGTTAAAAGGTCTTTGTTGAGAATGATGACAAAGTGATTATCGAGGACGTGTTTGAACCTGAGATCATAAACAAGAATAAGAACATCCCAAGTTCTAATCATATTCTTTGCGAACCTCAAGAATTTGAGGAAGCTGTGTATGGTTCATTCAAGTCTCACATGAAAAAGGAAGAACCGGTAAAAACTAAACCAGTAAAGGCAAATAAGTCAGATAAACCTAATATTTCTGAGGAGGACTTAATGCGATTTGTTAATCCTCCTACTAGCTCTAAGCCTTCACCTGTTAGAGTTTTTAAATTAAAAGGGATGGACACGATGTTCATAGAAAAAGATATTACAATAAGTATCATTAAACCTGAACTTATTAAGAGTGTCTTTATCAATGAAACGTCAAAATTCAAGATCTTGAACGTCGATATGCTCAAGCGAAAACATCAGTTCAATCTGACCCATTGACTAAGGCAAAGCAAGTTTTAAAACAAGCTAAGAAAATCAACTTTGTGAAGTCAACTGGGACAGACACATTGAAAAGTTTTTCAAATTGTTCTAATTTGGATTTTTACTTGAAAAAGGAATCTGAATTAACTGATGAGTTTGCTAAGAGCATGACCAAGAATGTGAGTCATCATCAAACTTCTACATCATTCATTCCAACAACTTCACAACAACATCGTGTAGACATGCGAAGCTGTTTTCTTTGCGGTCAACTTGGTCTTGTTGTGAGGGATTGTAATCAGAAGAGCTATCAGAATCTTCATCCTTTTATCAAGGACCCCTCTAAACCAATTCCACTGGTAAAGGAGATTCTGAAATGACCTGTGTCGTATACTGATGACACTCATATTATGTTCTCTAATGTGAATCCACGGAAAGTTATTCATGTTAATGAGACACATGGTCAGGTTAAACCAAAGTCTGTTTCGCATGAGCCAATTTGTAGGAACACGAATTCAAACATTGTTCAAGCAGCTTACTTAAGACGGAAGTCTAGGAAGCCAATAACTTATTCACAAGTAGCTGAACAACATTTGAACTCTGTTAAAGTTAATGATAAAAGAGAAAACCAAAAGGTGCCCAAGACTGAGGCCTGGGATGCCTTTTTGAACTAATCATCTTTATTTTGTGTGTAGGGTACATCCAGGACTGTGTCTGGTGAAAACTGGATAATGGATAGTGGATGTTCTCATCATATCACTGGGAATCTCGACCTATTAACCAACGTGAGAAATATTCAAGGGGGTTATGTGGCATTTGCTGAGAATTCTGGGGGCATGATCACACAAGAGGGTGAAGTATCAAATGGTCACATCACGTTTGAGAAAGTAAATTATTGTGATAAAGTAGATCATAACTTTTAAGTGTATCGCAGATTTGTGATAAAAAAATACACAGCGATATTCACTGACAAGGAATGTCTTATCTTGAAACCGGGTTATGTTATTCCCGAGGACATGGTTATCATGCGATCACCACGATCGAATGATATTTATGTCTTGAACATGAGCTCTAAGATATCCACATCGATCGAAAAATGTTTTTTTTTGAAGGAAACCGAGAAAGACTCGATTCTATGGCATCGTAGAATGGGTCACATACATGTGAGAAAGATGAATTATTTGATGACTAATGATTTAGTGGAAGGTGTCTCGTTGAAGAATTTTAAATTATCCGATCACTGCGTTGCATGTAAAAAGGGCAAGCAGAAGAAGAAGACACATCCTTCTAAATTATTGAATTCCATTAATACTCCTCTAGAACGACTTCATATGGATTTGTTAGGTCCTGTGAATCGTGCGAGTATTTCTGGGGATTGGTATTGTCTTGTGGTGACTGATGACTATTCGAGATACTCATGAGTGTTATTTATGAGTTCGAAAGATCAAACACCAGTTTTGGTACAAAACCTTATCACCAAGATCGAATCACTATACAAACAAAAGGTGAGGAGAATCCGAAGTGATAATGGTACAGAATTCAAAAACACTGTATTGGATTTCTTTTGTGTTCAAAAATGAATTCATCGAGAATACAGTGCACCTTATGTACCTCAACAAAATGGTGTTGCTGAACGAAAGAATCGAACCTTGATTGAAGCTGCACGTACAATGCTCGCTGATTCTAACCTTCCCGTCCAATTCTGGAATGAGGCGGTGAATACAGCTTGCTATACTCTTAATCGGGTTCTAATAGTTAAAAGACTCAAAAAGACAAGCTATGAGTTATTGAATAATCGAAAGCCTAATTTAAAGTATCTGGAACCTTTTGGGTGTCCTTGTACTATGTTGAAGAAGGATGCTGGTAAATTTGAAGAACAAGCTATCGAAGGGTATTTCTTGGGATATGCATCTCCAAAGAAAAGGGTATTTAACTTTACATCCGGTTGTATTGAAGAGTGGTACCATGTGGATTGTCAAAAGTACACAACTCCTCCTCAAGGGAAAGGTCCCGATTGGATGTTTGACTACGATAGTTTATTTAATTCATTTACTCCATCAACTATACACATTGACGAAGACCTGGTTCGAGCATACTTTGAAGATCATTTGGCAATTCCACGATTTTCAAGTTCTAATGATGTTGCAGCTCAACCTGATGCTCCAACTGAGGAACCTCAAGTTGCTTCTCCAGTGGCTATCGATAATGTTTCCACTTCTTCTGATGATGATCAAGTTAACGATCAAGTTATTAACATTGACAGTGATAATGTTTCATCTCCTGAACTTGATGAACATTACACTAACTTATTTGATAATGTTGTTGTTCCTGAGAATCCCACACTTCAGATTCATGGCTATCATCCACATGAAAACATCATTGGAGAACTTGATGTGGGCGTACGTACACGTCATCAAGTTGCTTCGTCAAGTGATAATAACATATTGTGTGCTTATACTGATTTACATTCTTTGGGAATTGTAAATCTTGCTAAATTCACTTGCTTTCTATCTCAAGTTGAGCCAACAACAGCTCGTAAGGCACTTGAAGATCCTTCTTGGGTAGAAGCTATGCAAGAGGAATTACAGCAATTTGCACGTTTGGGTGTTTGGGATTTAATAGACAAGCCTGCTAGAGTCAAGAAAGCGATTCCGACTAAGTGAGTATATAAGTGTAAGAAAGACGATCGAGGTGTGATTGTCAGAAACAATGCACGTCTAGTGGTGCAAGGGTTTCATCAGCAAGAGGTTATTGATTACACAGAGGTATATGCTCCAGTTGCAAGATTAGAGTCGATTCGAATCTTCCTGGCATATGCAGCTTACAAGAATATAAAGGTCTATCAAATGGATGTTAAGAGTGCTTTTCTCAATAGTGAACTACACGAAGAGGTGTTTGTCCAACAACCACCTGGTTTTGAAGATCCTGGTTATCCGGACCGAGTTACCGATTAAACAAGGCCCTGTATGGTCTACATCAAGCCCCGAGAGCTTGGTATGGCACGCTTGCCGACCATCTGACTTATAACGGCTTCAAAAGAGGACAGTTGACTGCACTTTATTTCATAAAACTGTTGGTGATGATCTTCTCCTAGTCCAAATTTTTGTTGATGATATTATTTTTGGGTCTACAAACGACACATTGTGTAAGGAGTTCGAGAAGTCCATGCAAACAAAGTTCGAGATGAGTTCGATGGGATGAATTTCTTTTTAGGGCTGCAGGTTCACCAGTCTGCTAACGGAATCTTCATTCATCAGACTAAGTATGTGAACGACGTCTTGAGCCAATTCAAGATCTCTGCCGGAAAAATCCCTTCTACTCCTCTCCTAGTGGGTCACAATTTATCACCGGATGAATTGGAGGATACCGTTGATCCTACCCTCTATCGTGCCATGATCGGTTCTTTGATGTATCTAACGGCTTCTCGCCCTGATATTATGTTTGTTGTTTGTCTTTGTGCTAGGTACCAAGCAAGTCCACGAGTGACTCACCTAGCTGCGGTTAAAAGAATTCTTCAGTATTTGAGGGGAAATCCAGACATCGGGTTGTGGTACCCCAAGGATGATACTTTTGATCTTACTACTTATTCAGACCCGGACTATGGAGGTTGCAAGATCAACTTCAAATCAATGACTGCAAGATGTCAATTTTTAGGAAACCGGCTTGTTTCCTGGCAGTGTAAGAAGCAAACAACGGTCTCCACTTCAACCGCCGAAGCTGAGTATGTTGCAGCCTCGAGTTGCTGTTCCCAGGTTTTGTGGATACAACAACATCTTCGCGACTACGGTTTGAAGTTTCTTACTACTCCTATTCTGATTGATAATTCTGCTGCAATTTCTATCACAAAGAATCCCGTACAACATTCGAAAACAAAACATATCGAAATTTGATATCACTTTATACGGGATTGCTTTGGGAAGAAGTTGATTGACCTTGAGAAAGTACATACTGACTTTCAGAAAGCCGATCTGTTTACCAAAGCTTTTGACAAAACACGTTTTAAACGGATTGAAGACCCTCATTGATATCCTTAAAGAAGGATGACTATCTTTATTTTCTATTAATTTTTCTTTTAAAATTTATTTTGGTTTTAGGGGTTGAAAATCTAGAAAATACAAAAAGATTGTGTTTTTCGTTTGTATAGATAAAACCCAAAAACATTAAAAAAATCTTAATCCAAAAACATTAGAAAATTCAGAAAAATCAAAAAAACTGTTATTTCTTTAATATTTTCCTTTAAAATATTTCTTGAAAAAACAAAAACATTTTAAAATCTGAAAATACAAAAAGAATGTACTTTTCAGTTTGTACAGAAAAATCCGAAAATTCAAAAAGAGTTTGAAGTTTATTTTGTTTATAAGAATATTAAAAAAGACAAAAATATTGTGATTTTAAAGTTTGTAAAAAGAAAAACCAAAAAGATTTTTGCATATGTTTGCTGAATATTATGTCAATTATCTACATTTGACGGACATGTACGTGTATATGTTTGGTCCTGACATTTACTTGTAAATATTCAGGTTAGCCATTTACCTGATAATGGAAAATAGTTGGGGCGTTCGTTATGCGTTTTTAGATTATTTTCTCGCTGAAAATTATGTCGGTTATTTAAGTTTGTGAAGCATGCTTGCATGTCTTCGTCCTATTATTCACTTGTTGGATTGATAGAACAGCCATTTATTATAGACTTAAATTAATTGGGGCGATTAAATTTATCTTTATTTTGTTTTATGCTCCTCAAAATTTTTGAGTTTTTAAAGCAAAAAGAGAAAATGATAGTACATTGATTATCTTGACCCCAAGTCCAGCAAGAAGTAAGCTTAAAAGATCGTGTGCTTAATTGCATTGGTGCATTGGTAGGTCTTAAAAACAACCAAGTAGAGTAAGTATGTGATATAAACATAAAGAAACGTCAAATTGAAAGGGGTGTTAGTCTCTAGCAAAAGTCTCGGTAAGGATGGCAGAGATGTAATAACCAGACATACTCAAGCCTTATAGTTGTTGATCACCAAAAATATAATAAAGCAAATAACAAGCGTTAGGATTCTGGACACTGGGAGTATTTATGCGGCTTAATCATCTGGGTATTCATATGCATGAATATTTCCCTCGCTTTTAGAGCAAACCCAAAGTCATTAAACTTGATCACTGTTGTACCTCGTACAATCCAAATTACTGACTTGATCAAAATCCGTTGTTAGTCATACATTTGTTCCTCCCTTGCGTGCGTCTTAATACCATTAAGAAACGGACCCCAGGGGATACAATGTATGTAAGCCAACAGATGGACTCGTGCATACTCACTCATAGTAAAGGGAACTTGATGCATTGCTCAAAATTTCTCAATTGGTATCAAAAATTTTGATCAACGCTATAATGGTTTAAGTCAAGTTGGGGTGTTTTGGCAAAAATCAAATTAAGCTTGAACTGATATTAGAGGCTGATAGTTTCTGATATTATGTGCTATGATTGAACCAATTAATCATATCACAAAAACACTTGAAAATTTGTTATTAGATTTAAGTGGACAACAATACCAATGACCGACTTACGCCAGTCATAATATCGCTGAAATATAAAACTGAGATGGAAGGGCAATTTGGTCAATATGATTCTCTGCTCAAACTCAACAAAAACAAAAAAAAATATGTATTATTTTTATTAAAATCATAGAAAAACAAAAAAAGATTGTTCAATTTTTAAATGTTCGGATATTTCTTTGTACATACATTCTTTAAATTTTTTTTACAAAATACCAAAAATATTTTATCTTTCTCTCTTTATATATTATTTTAAGTTATGTTTTGTAAAAATGAAACGTTATTAAAGTATTCAATTTTCGAGATAAAAAGGTTCTCGATAATCCCGAATTATTTGTTTTATTTATTTAATTCATTTATTTAATTCATTTAATTATTTAATTTAAAATTAAATAAAGTGTTTTATTCGTTAACACTAAGTCGTTAATTATGGATAACGAACTAGGTGATTCTTTAGCGAACTGGTTTCTAGTTCGCTCACCTAATTCGCTTCCGCACTCTGTAACGAATCATCCCTTCGTTATACATATTTAACGAATCATGCCACGAATCATGTCTTAATTCGCTATGAGAATGTAACAAATCATGTATTGATTCGCTACCTTAATGTAAAGAACTGGACTAGCGAATGAGCTAATTCGTTAACTTTAATTCAAACGAATTGCCTAATTCGTACACGTTGTACCTTGGGTTGCGTGCAACGTTATAAAAGACAAGAAACACGAACAGTCCTTCACTGTTCGTCTTCTTCCTTCACCCTAAAGACACCCTATTCAAATTTTCTTTGAAATCTCAACATTCACATTTCGATATTTCTAAGATATATTTGGGTTTCTCAGGTATAGATGAACACGGCGATATGTTTTTCGTCAAAAATGATTGTGTATTTATGGTTAAATTATGAACTTTTGTGTTTAAGGGTTTTCCGAGTGTATAAACCCATTTGATTTATGATTTGTTATGGTGAACTTGATTATTTATGACTTAATGTGATCGGAATGCTATTCCGATATCCTTGGTGGACTTTAATCGACATTTGATTATCGTTTGTTGGGTTAATTATGTATTCATGCTCTCGGTGTTTATGTTTGGTTCGTTTAACCTCAGTATACCTAGGTTTTGAGTCTCAATCTCATCACCGTAGGCTTACGAGTGTGATTGCGAGTTTAACAAGCTCATTATCTTGATGATGCAACGATAGTTATGGCCTAATTGATGCTGGGTTTACACTGTTGACTATTGATGTTCATCTTAATTTTGACCTTGACTATGAGAAGTCAAAGATTAAGTCTATTTAATGGACCATTCGTTCCCCTTAGCGAATTGGAATTGTTTCGTGTCCAATTCGTTAAGGACATATACGAACTAGCTTAGCGAAGAATGAAGTTCACGAATCAGATGTTGATTCGTTAAAATTATAACGAACTAGATTCTTAGTTCGTCAGTTTGATTAGTAATTCGCTAAGGCTACTTCGTTGGTTTATTTACTTGATAGCGAATCGCACAATTCGTTATTGTATAGTAACGAATCAGTGGGATATTTAACGAATGACACTCAATCTTAATTATGTAATTAATTTTAAAAATTCATTTATAAATTTTATAAAGTATTTCAATCGTCTAAACGCGTAAATAACTTAAATACATATAGTGATTGACAATGAATACACCACTTATAAATAAGTTGACATATATTGAATACATTTTATATCTTCTCATATTTGTTTATACTTATACAGTAAACATGGCTGATCAAGTACATCAAGATCCACAAATTGCCGATCAAGGGCAACACGAATAACCCCCACCAGAACAACCTCCACAAGATCAACCACCTCAAGAACAACCACCACAAGTGCAACCTCCTCAAGAGCAGCATGCTGATGTTATTTTATTACCATCTGACAAAAAGCACAACATATGTGCCTATGTTGCCTCAGACATTGCTGATATAGCTACATTTGGTGATATGTTGGCCTTTCTAAGACGATTAGCGATACATTACGCCATCACTGCTCGACCTATGGTATATCTAAGTATCATCAGGCAGTTTTGGGATACTGCTGCGTATGTGGAGGAAGAGAAGCATATTCGAGCCACAATTAATGACACTCCAATTACAATTGATGTTGACGTAATTCGTCGTGTGCTTCGATTTGCTGATACTGACGATAATCCGAGTGAATTCGATAGGCAATTGGTCAGGGGTTTGTTTACTCGTGTACGTTATGATGGAGACGTTCATAAATCTATGCTGAACAAGAATGGATTGTGTCCACCATACAAATATCTTCTCCATGTTCTTATTCACTGTATGAGTGGCCGTCGGGGTGGCTTTGATGAATGTCGACTCAGTTTGCAATCAGCCTTTGTGGCTTTAATCCTCAACAAGCCATTCAACTACTCTGAACTTGTATTCGATCATTTGGCAGAACAAGTTCAGCAGACGGACCAGAAGAAGAAATTTTTAATGTATCCTCGGTTTTTGCAGCTGATTATTCAAGACTTGATACCAAATCTAGCAATTGATCAAACCTTGGTGAATGATAAGCTTTATATGGAACATATGAAGGCCTACACAGTACGTAGAATGGCTATCTACCAAAAGGCAAGGCCAGCGGATAAACGAATGATTGGTCATATTGTTGATCATAATTATGTATGTCCTTCCGAGGATCGCTGGATTCATGATGATTCAGATTCCGAGCATGAGGAAGGAAAAGGTGGGAACGATGGTGATGATGGAAATGATGGTGGTGATGGGAATGATGGTGGAAATGGTGGTGTTGGTGATGCCGCTCTTAAAGAACAACAAGATGCAATTGATGCTGCATTAGCCGCCACCATTAAGGCTCAATTAGAAAGAAAAAGAAAAGGGAAAGCTGTGACAACTGGTGAGCCATCTAAGAAGAGACGTGTGTCTGCTGGGGCTGGTGTAATTATTGGTGTGCCTACACTTCGTCAAACAACGATTCAAAGCCCGGTAGTGCCAATTGCAACTAGCACTCCGGCAATGACTTTGACGATGACGATGGTCTCTCATGAGCAATTGGGCATGATACCTCAGTCAGCATTAACTGAAATACCATTGCCAACTGCTACTGTGGCTATAACTCCTCCAACCATACCTGTGAGGCCTCCTCCTCCTCCTCCTCCTAGTGATCTCTCATTTATGAGAATTACAAGGCCTCAAGGTCCAATCCAACCAATTCATCCATCCTTGTATGCTATGCCACCACATCGACAGACAAAAATGCTTTTAAATCTTCTCCATTTATATGAGAACCAGATGAATGTTGATCGGTTAAATCAAGAACGTCTCATGGAGAATCAAAAGAAACTAGTCAGCTATGTTTCTTTCTGTCAAAATGAAACACAGGCCCTACGTGAGATTGTTGAGTCTCAGGGGGTGAAGATTAAAGAGCAAGAGGATCTGATTCTTCAATTAACTTGCAAAGATGATGCTTTGAAAAAGATCAAGAATAATGAGGTAGATTCTGATGATGATGAGAATGGTGCTGGTGGTGAGACTAAACAAGCTCAAGAACCTGCGTCTGGTGCGGGTACGAGTTCTGTTGACGATTCAGAGAAACAGATTATTGTGTATCGTGATTATTCGGCTGCTAATCCAATAGAGATGATTAAAGCCGACACGGTAATATTTATGGATAAATCGGGGGTGATTAGAAGCATGGTGAATAAGGATGAGATAGAGGAAGGTGAGTTTGTCGACAGGTCTCTGACACGAGACCAGATTTCTATACTGCTTGGGCTGAATGATGATCAATTAAATGCTTTGGAGACTGAGCCCGATGTTGAAGTAGTGAATGAGGAAGGTTTGGAAGATGATCTGTCAATTCAGATGAATACGGATTTTATTTATGAAGATGAGGATATCGAGGTGGAAGATGTCACTGCTCAGGAGTACCCTGACTTGTTTCAACACACTAATGTTGATCAAGGTGCTCCAGCATTCGATGAGCAAACATTTAAAGAAACCTAGGATGAACTGGAAAAGATCTTGATGTGTAAGCGGACAGTTCACTCACTTGCAGAAATAACTGATGATGATATTGAAAGATGGTTAAAACGTCAGAAAGTGGGTAAAATTATTAGTGCGTATCGATATGTTGATCAAGAAAGGAAAGACACTGCTGCTGCATGGGTCAAAGCAAATCAAGTGACCTCTTTCAAGACGGTTTCCAAGGTACATGGTGATATTGTCTCCTAGTTGTATGATTCTGAGCTTAAAGTATGCATAATAAAGTGGGAGAAAGGTGTACAGGATTACGAAAAGATGATGGATGTTCTTACTTTGCCACGGTGGGATGTTCGTACCCTCGCGAGACGTCCGTTTATCAATCATGGGGGTTACCGAATAGCTGAGTGGTTTCATCAACACTTACTATTCGAGGTTAATAATGGCTTCAAGTTCCTTAAGCCTCAGGTCCCGAAACGTAAGCGTACTGACGAGATTGATCCGAGGACTGGCTGGAAGAAACTTGTCCTAAAGATTAAACCGCCAAAGACATTGAAGCAGGTTCCGGTGAAGACGATGCCCCAGCAAATGCTTCTCTCTTCAACCGATGGTACTATGACAATCGTACAGGCGAGGCCGCCATTGTTCTTGGTCGAGGACTGGAGACTGAACTAATCAAGATAATCGACCCGATGTGGTTGGTTAATTTATCTAAAACAGACAATGATGTGCTATACAAGAAGCAGATTTTGATTGAGATCCGTGAAGATTACGACCTGGCTATGCAATTCCAACGCGTTGTGCGTGTCTGTTATGAAAATGGAATTCATAGTTGCAGAGACTGGCGGTCCAAGCCCTTCAAGTAACTTAAAGACAAAGAGCTCAAGACGAGGGGGTGTTTGTTAGTGCACGGTTTTGCGTCTTGAGTCTTTGAAATTATCGTTAACGTTTTTGTTTAATATTTAATGTAATAATTTGTTTAAGTATTATCTAGTTTGTTATGTATACAGTCTAGTTCGCTAGGGGATGTTAGCGAACTAAGACTTAACCTTATTCCCTCCTGATTCGTTAGGAGATGTTAACGAATCAGGGGGTGTTTCGCTTATTTATTGTATGTAACGAAGTAGGTTCTGGTTCGCTAGGGGATGTTAGCGAACCAGACCTGTCTTCAATTTATAGTGAACCCTGTTCACTCTTAAGTTTTTGAGAGAGTTAACTATCGAATTGCTGTCCAAATACTCTCTCGATCTTCAATCTTAATATTATACCAACTACTATTGATATACATACATACTGATAATATATAAACACTTACAACACTGAATCTATGGTAATTATGAGCTAGATCTATATAAACGTATTAATCGGTTAAACACAGATCTGAGATCTGTTATAGTTATAGTTATTAGATTGATACACCGGGTTCCAACAAGGACCCCGCTTTCAGGGGCACTGCCCCCGGGCCCTTAGTTAGGGGTTTTTATAACTTAGAAATATGATTTTGGTTAGGAGTAGTTAAGTGATTTTTGTAAATTTTATACAGTTAGTTGTGCCCAGCTGAGAAGAGGTGTGACCATAAACTCAGAAAGAAACCGGATTCAGGTGAGTTTCTAGCCCCATTTCTTGTTGTGTTTTCGAGGCTGTGTGCATACTCAATGTGATTAGTTAATACACTTACCTTATGTGGTAAGTGTATCCTAGATGAATGTCTAGTGAATGACAAATGAATGATGTATGATCATAGAAAAGGTTAGAGTATATAAATATGTGTGTGTGTGTGTGTGTGTGTGTCCAACGTATGTATTGTTAGACCATGAATTTTATACTGAGGATCCTTTATCCTTAACTGACTTATGGATAGGTTATCCTTGAAATATGTATCAGGATATAAAGGGTCGACGATCCTCGGTATTACTTGTTTACTAATGATTGCGTTTAGTATGGTGATGTGTTAGACAGGTGTGCCAACTTTAAGACGTACTTGCATCAATTATCCTCACAGAACATTCTCCAGTTGGAGCATGGATCCAGGATCCTACTTCAATGTAGCTGTTAATGGGCGAACTCATGTGAATATGAACGTGCAAATATTAACAACGGCTATGAGACTCATTCTTCCACTTATCTCGCTACTGGGTGGCTATTGGCATGTGGTCAAAGGTCGTGGAGCGGCTAGGTGGGAGACTTCCGGATAGATAGGAAATATTGTTATTATTGTTATCTTATTTAAACGAGCTATGATCGAGTAGAAAAACACATGTATTAACACACACACTAGAGCAGAAACTAGCATTCTCTCAACACTAACATACTTTGTAATCTCGATCATATACTCCACCGCATTTGTAACCCGATTTTTACCATTAATAAACTTGACGGTGATAGTTTTCACCGTCCGGGGGTTTTTTGTGCCGGAGATCACGATAATCATATACTTGTCGACCAAAGGTTACCTTGTTGATCATTGACTAAAATAATCCGACCAAAGATTATCTTATTAATCCTTAACCGGAGTTATTTTACCAAAGATTACCTTGATAAGTTTTGACCGAAGTAAGACTATCTTGGTTAAGGGCTTTTTCCCTCGTGATCAAACCTTTGTGTTCATCAATATTACAATTACGTATTTATCATTAACGAGTTAGCACCTTACCTCACATAACAGATTTGGATACTTGATCCTTAGCATATTTTTGTCCAAAACAATTTGGCGCCCACCGTGGGGCAATTGGTGCTAAAATCCATATTATCCTTATCATTCTCAACTTTTTCATACCCATATCACTATCAATGGCCTCTCAATCAACCTCTGCTTCATCAACCATGCCGGCTACGGTTCCTCTCTCATCAAGGACTTTGCCACCGATGCCTCTGCCAATCACGGGAACGCAACGGCCTGCTGCTGGGAGCAAGACGCAACTACCAGTCTTCCAGAGCTCAACAACCGCTGCTGCTACCCCGGTGGTTAATACTAACAGTGATGTTTCATCTATGTTTTCGCAGGTTAAAGCATACATGGAGCAGTAGAACAAGACTAATCAGAGGATCCTCCGTGAAATAAGAGGATCTCAAGATGTAGGTTCCCAGCCGGATCTACACAGGAATATCTCGTAACACTAGGTGCAGAATCCCCACGTAATACGATACGAGTGTAAGATAGATAACACGTTGAATCAATTCAACAAACACACAGGGTAATACTTTAAACTCGATATATTGCCAAGCTTCAACACGTGATATCAATAATCACTGACCCACGTTCTGGAAAAACTTAACCTTTTAAGCCGAAGTGGAGGTTTAAATAGACCTCGACAACTTCGCCTAACATACTAGGCGAAGTTGTGATAACTTCGCTTCACAAGTTCGCTTACATCCCAGGTGAACTTATACAAAACAATATTCAAAACCAAACAAACAATCTAAAACGATTACAGACACATACAAAACACAAGATACTGAACTACTGACATCATGCACCAACAGACTCCCCTTTGGCAGTAGCTTCATATCTCTATCTTCATTCTCGTGTCTTGTAATCTCAAAAATCTCGTGCCAGCCGTCTTCAAGCATGAACGCCCTGTCTTACACAGGCAGAGACCACCCTCTGGTACTTCTTGGCTTCATCTTTCCACGCAGGAATGTAGAATATCTTCTTATCGTTTAGTACCTGCAAATCAGCTTGAGACAAATTTACCAAGTGCATGGGATCATACACTCTCAGAATCTCTTGTTCGTCCTCATCTTTCATAACAGCTTCAGCTGTTTAACTATCAACGTACCACCACTTGAGACTCTTTAAAACATCCTTGGGCATCATCTTTATCGTCACTTCTTTCAAACACCGAATCGGCTTATACTTCATCACCATCCAAGGCTTGCCATTAGCCCTCATTCCCCGATCCTTATCTTCAACCAATCTTCCTTTCTGAGGCTTTAGAAGCTCAAACTTTTTCTCCTTAATAGCTTCCTTCCATACTATCTTTCCAATTATTCTTGCAACATCATCATCATTCCTATTAATCAATCTCAAACGAGCCAAATCTTTCACCTCACACTCAGGCAAGGTGTTTAGCGATCTCAATGCCTTCTTGAAATATTGAATTCCATCATAACGCTTAATCACAAACAACTTTAACTGCTCATCATACAGCCAGCAAATAATACCTTTCTTTGACTCAGCGTATCCCTTGATGTTGTAACTCTTCTTAAACATTGTTGGAACCGCTGGCTTCTTTGTCTTGACAAACCACTGAGCATAGCCTTCTTTCCATCTCGGCTGTTCTTCCCACTCAGACTCATCTGACACATCCATATCTTGACTCACATTCACCTTGTCAACATATGGAATATCATGTTCTACACTATCATCCACAATCTCACCTTCTTCTATCTCACTATCAATCACAATCTGTTCTCCTATCTTTTCAATCTCATCAATAGTTAACACATCATCTATTAGATCTTCATCACCACCCAACATTTCCTCATCATCAACAACAACGACATTCTCTCCACTTGATCCAGCTGATGTACCAGTTGACTCCCCCTGAGATGTGGAAGTCCCAAGAGTTTGTTCAGTTCTTGGCAACTCACCACCTGCACCTTTCTATGCATTGGGATCATCGTCTCTATCTTGTATCTTCTTGGTTCTCAACTTGTCGCCCTTGCAGCTCGTCTCCCCCTCAGATGCTAAGAACTCTTTAAGTGCATAAAATAATTTACCGTGTTCAACAAGGAGGGACGACTGTAACTGATTCTCTGCCACAAGTCTCTGGATGGCATGAGTTTGGAAGAGATTAATTCTTGACTGTTCAGCAACCACCCATTCAAGAGCTGCTATCCTCTCGGAATCTGATAAAGTAGCATCAAAATAAAACCTTATGTGAGAAATGTCTTGAGCATACGGTGGAGGAATGCCCAAACTAACTGGAATGTCAGAAGTAGTCTGAAAAGTAACCGCGGGTGGTATTGAAACAGGCATCCCCGCAGTAGCAACCAACGTTGATTTAACAAATCTTGCAACAACCTCTGATGGAGTGACAGTAGGAGGTGGCAAGGAGACTATCTCCGGTGCTGTAAATTGAAACGTGATCGGAGGAACACCAAAGGATGATGATGTGGTCACCACGGGAACACTTGAGGTAATTGGTACTGTTACAGTCATAGAAGCAGGAAACATAGTCATACCAGATAACGAGGGTGGAGAGAAACGAACCACCCTTAAGCTTTCACCAACTCCTGAACTTTCACCAGCCCTGGCCTTCTTCGATCTTCGTACCAACTTGTCTAACTCCTCCTCATAGTCAGATTCACTGTCATCCGAGTCTTTCTTTCTCTTGCCATGTGTTCTTTCTTGTCTGGCCAGAATCTGTTGTGCTTCAACGATATCGTCAGTGAAGGAGTCATAGTCGGTTCTCTCAGAATCCGCCACATTAGAAACATTCACACCAGATGCCTCAGCTACTGAGGCTCGAACCTCGGCAGCTGGATCAATTTGTTCCATGTCAAAGAAACCTTGCCCTCCAAAGGCGACCTCAAGGTCAACCTGTTCTTCCGGAGCTGCAACAGGATCAGCAGGCAGTGCTTGCTGTACCACAGGTGGTGGTTGAGGAACATTAGCCTGTTGCGGTTTCGGGTCACGAAATTCATCTCCTGGAGGAGCAACATAAGCAGGATTCACCAAATAACCAAACAATGCAGTGTTCCGCCGACGAAGTTCTGGTTTGCTACGAACACTTGATGACCTGCATTGCGCAAAAATCCTCTTACTCACACTTTCAACATAACGGATAGGACATCATTGAGGCAGCGTAGGAGCTACGTGATTCAGAATCATCTGTAGGAATATCGGATACATCAAAAATATTTCCCTAGAGACCGCGCGTCTCTGACGATCAATCTCATAAAACACCATCTGACCAAAGCTGTAGGGCTTGTTGTAAGTCAGGGCAGTCATTGCAGATTGCATCGTTGCCCCATACCGTCTGTACCAGCTTTACGGCCAGACATGCACACTATCATCACGTGCATCAGAAAACGCCACTGATCTAATAAAAATCCCTTTCTCCTTTGAGTGTCACCCAACGGACCCGAATAACCCATGCGCAGAAACGCACCATCTCTGAATGTAGCCGGAAAGTCTGTGGGATCATTTGTAGTTTCAACCCCGAACTGTAAAGCAACCCTTATTTGATCTGCCGAGAATTGTACCACCTGATTGTTCACTGTAGCGCACATAACCGGAGGATCAACTCTACAGTCATATTCAACCGTTCGCCAAAAGTCTTCGATATTTGGTAGCGAAATGGGAAGAGTAGTCGTGATGGCATGAAAAATACGTGAGCGAACGAGGAATGAAATGATCTCACGATAGTCGTCTATGCCACTAGCATCCGGATCCAAAGTGATATACATGTTGTGACCCGGAAAGAACTGTCGGTTGTTGTCACCACCTCGTCACCACCAGCACCACCAGCCCCTGCCACAGCAGCCATAACTGCACAACAAACGGTCTAAATTAGAATAGTTTCTTAACAGATCATAACTTCGCCTGTTACTAGTGGCGAAGTTATGATATCTTTTATGTTTAACTTCGCTGTGGCTCAACTTCGCCTGAGTAATAACGAAATAAACTATATAACATATGGTTGAAGTTTCTGAAGAGGCGAAGTTAATCAGTCGGCGAAGTTATGAGCAACTTCGCCTAAACCTTAACTTCGCTTCTTTAATCGGCGCAACATAATGACCCAATTGGGGTTGTGTTTGATCGATTTTGCGAATGAAAACATGACATCGGTAGCCGATATAGGCTCAGATGACCATATGAAGACTAAAACACAGTTAACACGAATTGTTGAACGAGGGTTTAAAGAGCCGTTCAACCGAAGCCACAAATTGGATCATCAAGACACTGATTATCATCGAATGTTGCGAATTACGGGTCACAATGATCCTACAAACCTTTATCACTGACAGAGATCAAACAATAAAAGGTTCGATTCGGGGTATAAGTTCGCCGAGGGTTAGAGGGTTTGAAAATAATTTGACTTGTTTGACCAACAACCCTTTATATAGGTGGAAGAAAACCCAAGAGGCGAAGTTGTGATAACTTCGCCCCAAACCTAACTTCGCCAAGTCAAAGGCTGGTCAACTTCACCTGTGTTGGTTATAAGTGAACTTCGTCATTTAGTTAACATCGCTGGTTTATAAAAATATGAGAATTACAAACAAAACATCGCCCATTTTAAGACCGAACCTTTACACAAGGAGCACCTTGCTGTTTAAAATTTCCGGTAAAAATTTATACTTGACGATCAAGGAACCAAGTAACCAAGTTATTTAAATGTAAACCATAAAGCGGAATACAAAACGAAAATTTGAGTAAAATAGAATAGACGGGATCAAATTTCAGTCTTGAGGAGCCTGCTTGTTTTAGAAAAGATCCAAACAGAAATCATACTGATTAAGCGGCTGTCACTCAGATCCGTGTTCAGCGGTATTTTGACATAAAGAAACAGGTTGTATGCAGGTATAAAAGTTAGTATGGTTTTCATCGCTTCTGTGATATGGATTAGGTTCAATTAAGCTCAAAATTAAGATGGATATCACATGAGAGATTGTGATGCCTCCTATCTATTCTCAAAGCGTATTTGGCTTTCCCCAAGTCACCCCGAGTTGACTTCGACCCGTAGTGTCTGATTAAACAATGTGCACACATCTATCTTTAGAGTCTTCTTCCCGTTCTTTCTTATTCTCGAAATATTCTTTCTTGCCCCTTTCTTGATATTTGAAACAAAATAAGCTTCAGAAGGCTTAACAATATAAACGTTTTTTTTTTAAATAAAATGGAAAACAAGGTTACTCGGGATTGATCATCCCATTAAGCTCAACAAGATTTTGAAAATGGGATCGGTCAAACGCTTTAGTAAAAAGATCGGCAAAATTATCCAAAGAGTCAACCTTTTCAAGCACAATTAATTTCTTCTCAGCACAATCCCGTATAAAATGATGACGAATGTCAATATGTTTAGTTTTACTGTGTTTAACGGGATTGTTAGTTACTGAGATTGCAGCAGTGTTATCAATGCAAATAGGAGTTTGAGTGAAATTCAGACCATAATCGCGCAATTGTTGTTGTATCCATAAAACCTGGGAGCAGCATTTTGATGCTGCCATGTACTCTGCTTCGCAGGTGGAAATGGCTACTGAGGTCTGCTTCTTGCACTGCCACGACACCAATCTTCCTCCGAGAAACTGACATCCACCGGTTGTTGACTTCCTGTTCTGAATGCAACCTCCATAGTCAGAATCTGTGTAAGCTACCAAATCCAGTTCTCCCCCTTTCGTGTACCACAATCCCAACTTAGGCTTGCCTTTGAGATACCGCAAGATTCTCTTCACTCCCTTCATGTGATATTCCTTCGGGCTTGCCTGAAAACGAGCACAAAGACAAACTGCAAACATAATGTCAGGTCTAGATGCGGTTAGATACATTAAGGAACCTATGATTGCTCGATATTGAGTGGGATCCACATCTTCATCACTGTCGGAATCAGCACCCAGTTTGTGGTTGACGCAGATTGGAGTGTCAAATGGGGTACTATCATCCATCTTGAAGCGTTTGAGCACATCATGGACATATTTTGTTTGATGAATAAACATGCAATCCTTCTTTTGATCTACCTGCAATCCAAAAAAGAAAGTTATTCGCCCGTGGCGCTCATCTCAAACCTCTTCTTCATGACCGCTTCAAATTCCTGACACATGGTGACTTTTGATGCAGCAAAAATGATGTCGTCCACATAAACTTGAACGAGTAGGAAATCTCCCCCTTTTCTCTTAACAAACAGCGTACTATCGATCTTTCCTCTTTCGAACCCATTCACAAGCAAGTAGTCGGACAAGGTTGCATACCAGGCACGAGGAGCCTGATGTAACCCATATAAAGCTTTACTCAGTTTGTACACATGATCAGGAAAATATGGGTCAGGGAAACCCGAAGGTTGTTCAACATACACCACCTCATCGACTTTACCATTAAGAAAGGCACTTTTCACATCTAACTGGAACACTTTCATCTCTTTGTGTGCAGCAAATGCCAGAAATAGTCGAATTGCCTCCAATCTTGCCACAGGAGCAAACACTTCGTTGTAATCGATTCCTTCTTGCTGATTAAACCCTTTTACTACCAATCTTGCCTTGTTCCGTATGATTATCCCTTTCTCATTTCTCTTACATTTAAAAACCCACTTTGTACCTATAGCGTTTACGTTCTGTGGTTTTTCAACTAATTTCCATACTTCCATCTTCTCAAACTGTGCTAGTTCTTCCTGCATGGCTTCAACCCACGAGCTATCCTTTAGAGCCATTTGATAATTCTTTGGTTCAATCTGGCTGATGAAGCAGGTGTACAAGCATTCATTTATAATACCCGTGTCTTTAATGCTTGCGTAAACACATGTGTGTTCATCCAAACTTCTTCTTGTTCAAACACCGTCAGACGGATTACCTATCACGTTCTCCAAAGGATGATTCTTGTGAATTTTAGTAGTCTGAACCGGACCGACTTCCAGATCATTCTCAAGATTTGAAGAAAGTTCATCGGTGTGAGATTGAGGCTGAGAGTGAAATGGATTGTAGAATTCATCTTCATCCGATACAGCAGGAATATCAACTACACTTGACGAGGTTGGTTGAGTTTCATCATATTGCGGACGTTGCACAATGTTCTCCTCGTCGTCATACAGAATCTGTGAAGCAATTTTCTCATCAATGTGATTAAGGATATAACAGGCTGTGGCAACAGCCTCAGCCCAGAACACCACGGGAAGTTTAGCATCTGCCAGCATGGTTCTGGCTCCTTCGATTAGCGTTCTATTCTTCCTCTCAGCTACTCCATTTTGTTGCAGAGTATACGGGGCACTGTACTGATGTTCTATCCCTTTCTGTAAGCAGAACATCTCTATCTGATAGTTCTTGAACTCTGTACCATTATCACTCCTGATGTACTTAACCTTTCTCCCAACAATATTTTCAACCTTGGTAATCAAGTTAATCACCAACTGAACTGTCTTATCTTTTGCCTTCATAAAGTATACCCAAGAATATCGAGAGTAATCATCGGTTACAACCAAGCAGGATGACGTTCCACCTAGACTCTTTACATTCACAGGACCAAAGAGATCCATGTGCAGTAGGTCTAGGGTGCTGACAATTGAGTTAACCTTCTTAGAGTGATGAGTCTTTTTGTGTTGCTTTCCTTTCTTGCACGACAAGCATTGATTTTCAAAGTTAAAATTCTTCAAGGGAACTCCAAGTACCAGCCCATTCTTGACAATGTAATTCATTTTGCGAAGATGTATATGTCCCATTCTTCGATGCCATAACTCTGACTCAGACTCAGTTGCCTTTGACAGAAGACATGACTCTTCTGTTGTCATCTCAGTTGACCTCATATCCATTACATACGTGTTCTTTTCTCTTGGAGATTTCATCACTACCCAGTCCTTTGATATCTTGAAACCAGGATAAAGAACGATTGCCTCATTTTTAGTAAAATGCACCGTGTATTATTTGTCACAAATCTGAGATACACTTAACAAGTTATGCTTCAACTCTTCCACAAAATTCACCTTCTCTAACTTCATTCTTCCATTCGTTACAGTTCCAATACCACTGATTCTTCCTCCACTCTCTCCAGCGAAACTAACCCTTCCTCCTTGAACAGATTTCCAGTCACGTAACAATTTCTTGTTACCAGTCATGTGCCGGGAACAGCCACTGTCAACAACCCACATATTGTTTACAGCCCTGTTTGACTGTTCCTGCACAATAAAAGAAGAAGATTAAAATCTGGGGACCCAAGACCTACTGGTCTTGGGTCGATTAAATCTGTTGTCAGGCATCCAGTACTTTGGTTGCCCAAAGTCAGTTTGAGGGTGGTTTCTGTAAGTTCTGAAAAGAAACCTTCTAGAGGACTGGCTATGAGGCCATCCAAACCTTCGAGAATTAACTGAATTATAATTGTAGGATTGGTAATTTACTGGGAAAAAATGAGACTGATTTTTTTGAAGTCTTGGATTAGTCAATGACTGAAATTTGGTGTGTTCACATTCTTATCAGCATCATAATTAGTATTCGTTTTATTCTCAGTTTTCGGAGGCCTCATACCTCTAAATTTTCTCTGTTTTAGAGGACAATCAGCAACAAGGTGTCCAACTTTATTGAATCTGAAACAACTTCTGTTTTGAACTTTCGTCTCAATAGTTGTTGCAGACTTCGATGTTGCGTTACTACCCGTTTGTCTAACATATGGTGGGACGAACAGATTTAGGGAAGATTTCTTTTCATCGGGCTTATATTCCTCCCCACGTTTTAGTAACACGACCTCTTCTTTTATCTCACCCAATTCGGATGACTTGTCCGAATTTGATGAGACAGAGCTAGGGACAGAAATCGCAACATTAGAACTTGACTTACTCGTTTTGCTCTTATTAACTTCAGTTTCTTTAGTAGAAACTTTGATTGGAACTGTCTGACTAATCTCAACATTCGCAGATTGATGATCACTAGGATCATAAGTATAGTTATTGTTGTATGGTGGTGGAACTTCAGAGAATCCAATTCCCCCTTTGTTAACCGGGGAACGTTGAACACTGATTATGTGATGTAACATATTAGAAGAATTTCTAAATTGTTCAATTATTCTATTCAGTTCCACCACTTTTACCTGGTAATCAGCTATCTGTTTATCCCTTTCAGCAATTAGTTTGGTTTTTTCTTCTAAAACTTCATAACTGAGATCAATTACTTGTATTTTTTCAGCTAGAGTGGCTTTAAGACTTCTGATATCCTTTTCACTAGCTTTTATTTTTACCGAGTAACTGTTTTCTCTAGTTTTAGTATAGTGATGATCTTCTTTTAAGGTTTTAAATTGTGTGTCCAAACTAACAAACTGATCAGTTAATGTTTTCAATTGTTCAGACAGGTTTTCACATTGTTCACAATGAAGTTCAGAACTTACCTCAGAGAGCTGATCGTTCACTTCTGCCATATATGCTTGATTTTCTCCCGTCTCCCTCTCACTTCCTCCAGTTTCAATGTTTACCAGATTTGCCTGTTCGAACATCTCCTCAACTTTTATATTCCAGTTGTATCGACCGTTCTGTTGAGATACCATAGCCTTATTTTCACTACCACCCCCATTCTGTTGTGCAGGCCTGGTCTGACTTCGTTCGACTCTCTCATTTGTACATTCCTTAGCGAAGTGACCATTTTGTTGATAGTTGTAACATCGAACCTTTGATTTATCAAACCCTGGTCTTTCTCCAACGAACTTTCTACCCGTTTTCTTCATGAATCTCTTTACCCTTCTTACTATCATAGCCATCTGCCACTGCAGGTCCATCTCTTCCAAATCATCAGCATCGATCTGATCATAGTCTTCATCCAAAGTTGCAGGGTCGACTATTTTACCTTTGATGTAGTTCTCATACGATGCAATAAAGGATGCATAGAGAGCAAACTGCTGTTCAGCTGATTTAACACTCATGGGCATCTGTGAGTAGTTATAGCTTGGAACATTTGATGAGAAATTTCCAGTTGTGGCTTGAGGTTTTGAAGGATTACTACCTCCAGCTACGAAACATATGTCACCATCCATATTGAGAATCACATGACCATCTTGAGTTGAGTTTGATTCTCCCTTTGAGTAGTAGGCAGAGGACTCTGATTTTGAACTTGAGCTTGGAGTGACTTTCGCACCATACATTCCCGGATCCTGAACCTGGTCAGTTGGTGTCTCCTTCCGAACCATGTTAAGTTCAAAATTTCGTAACTTATTGACCATTGTTTCCAAATCAATCTTGGCAAAGTCTTTATCTTCTCTCATCAGAACAGTGTACATTTCCCATTTCGGTGGGAGAGCATCAAGAAGTTTCTCTGCTACCTCTTCTTCCTTGTATTCAATGGAGTAATTATTTAGTCGTTCATCAAATGATAATATCGTGTGATAATATCATCAAGTGATTCGTTTTTCAGATACTTGAATACGGAGAATTGAGTCTTAAGCAGCTTTGTCTTGGAGGTACGTATCCCAACATTACCTTCGTATCTATTTTCTAGCGCTTCCCATAGTTCTCTAGCAGTTTTGTATTTTTTGAAAGTATGGAGAATCTCTTGTGGAAGTGCCATTGTTATAGATGCATGCGCTTTACTCTCTGCCTCATACATTTTCTTTTCATCCTCTTCCATTTTACTGTACTTTTTAATCTGTTCACGACCTTCAAACAAGGATGTTGGTGGAATGTACCCGTCTTGAATGCAAACCCACATCTTAGCATCTTGATACTTCACATACTGTTCAAGCCGATCTTTCCATGCAACGAAATCGGTACCCTTAAGCAGTTTTGAAGCTTTAGTTGCTGAACCGGCTTCAACCTCCATCTTTACCAGTTCTGTGATGTTTATTGAAGTCATAGTTGAAAGAAATAAGACTCAAAATTAAAAAAAATATATACTTTCTGTGAACAGTAAGCAGATAGCGAAGTTGTTACAACTTCGCTTGAAGCTTAACTTCGCTGAACACTCAACCTCGCTGATAACTTCGCCTTTTATTAACTTCGCTTCAGTAACTTCGCTTAAACCCTATAAGTTCGCTTAAACCCTACGTAAGCTGACGGCAACTTCGCTTGATGAACACGAGGTTTTGCAGGTTTTAGCTGGGTGTATTGCGAGGTATCCGAAGGTGTTTTGGGGTATATTTGATGGTGGAATATGGGCAAGACACAAAAACTCGGTATTTCAACGTAAACTCGTTCCGCAAATAGTCGAACGGAACGATCTTAACACCCGTGTGATAATCCCGAACCACACAATCACGAGCAAATGCTCTAATACCAATTGTAGGTTCCCAGCCGGATCTACACAGGAATATCTCGTAACACTAGGGTGCGGAATCCCAACGTAATACGATACGAGTGTAAGATAGATAACACATTGAATCAATAGAACAAACACACAAGGTAATACTTTAAACTCGATATATTTCCAAGCTTCAACACGTGATATCAATAATCACTGACCCACGTTCTGGAAAAACTTAACCTTTTAAGCCGAAGTGGAGGTTTAAATAGACCTCGACAACTTCGCCTAACATACTAGGCGAAGTTGTGATAACTTCGCTTCACAAGTTCGCTTACATCCCAGGCGAACTTATACAAAACAATATTCAAAACCAAACAAACAATCTAAAACGATTACAGACACATACAAAACACAAGATACTGAACTACTGACATCATGCACCAACACAAGAAGAATAAGAGGCCGGCAGAGGATCTCACCCCCTTGATGCCAAGGATGCTGGATTTCACCAGTCCATAATCCATGGCTCAATTGTCCCAAGGATCATCTATCCTTCAACAAGGGTCCATGGGTCAACAGACTCAAGGATCCTCGCTATTTCAGCCAGGATCATCTATCCTTCAACAGGGATCCATGGGTCAGCAGAATCAAGGATCCTCATATTATCGGCAAGGATCAGTCATCCTTCCACAAGGATCCTATGGTACCCAACCTCAAGGATCCTTCATCCCGAATCAAGGATCCTTCTTTCCGAATCAAGGATCCTCAGGCGTCCAACATCAACGATCCTCTGAAGTCCATGAAGGAGACATAATCCCCATGCAAACTCTAGCCTCTGGAGGACCAACTCTTATCGCAGACTCCTCCTATTCCATCTACTCATCCGAGATGCCAACCTTCACTCAGCAAAGAGGTAACTTGTACGATCTTTTATCCTTATATGCTAACTGTGGTTCCATGCAGGATGCAGGTATTAACCAAGCTATGGCCAAGGAGCTGCAGAAGCTCAAGTATATGATATCCAGTGTTCCCGGGGTCATAAGACCAATTCCCGAGATACCTGAGGGAAGCCACAGAGTATCCAGATTCGCTCCGCTTATCTGTGATGCTAAAATCCCGAAGCTGTTCCAGACTCCGAATATGAAGACTTACGACGGGACCACTGATCCTGAAGAACATGTAGCACGGTATAGGGAAAGGATGGAGATCAATCCTATTCCGGAGAGACTCAAAGAAGCTTGCTTATGCAAGAGCTTTGGATCCACACTAACGGGAGCCGCTCTAAAATGGCTGCTAAGTCTTCCTCCCTTTTCAATTACTTCTTTCTCTCACTTAGTTAACTTGTTTAACACTCAATTTTCCTGTAGTCGGAAATTTGAGAGGTTAACCTGTGATTTATATCGTGTTGTCCAACCTAGTGATGAATCTCTTAGGGATTTCGTCACCAGATTTGGGAAGGAAGCTCTAGAAATCCCAAATCTTGACATGACTACTGTTGTTGAAGCATTCAAGATGGGAATTCAGAAGAGCTCCCCCTTTTATGATGATTTAGTGATGACTCCATGCAGGACATTAGACGAAGTCAGAAACAGGGCCTTAAGATACATCCGATTGAAAGAACACAAAAGGATCCAGGATCGTCTTGGAGGACAAACGAAACAAGAAACTCCCGAGAAGAATAAAGGATCCTAGAATAGGAACAACAATTCAAAGCCGTATGCCAAGCCCAATAATCACAACGTGCGGGCAGTTGAAGAAGGAGATGACGATGAATACTATCCTTGCATATCCGATTATTGTTTCTCTGTGGATACTCATGGCTTGATCTGTGCCATGAAGGATCTGGGAGAAAAAGCAAGGTGGCCCCGAAAAAATAAGAAGGTTGTCGGCTTCAAGGACAAGTCTAAGTGGTGCGCTTTCCACAAAGATTTTGGCCACGCAACAGACGAATGCATCGGCTTAAGGAGAGAAATTGGTTACCTCCTGAGCAAGGGTCACTCTAAATAACTCTTGGGAAGGAAGAAATCCAAGATCCAAGATCCTGAAGACCTTCCACAGAAAGCAACACCGCCACCGCCAGATGCTCATGTGATCAACTTTGTCTCCAGAGGCTACGAATTATTTCAAGATTCTTGTGCCATAAGAGAAGATCCCGTAGTAGAATTCAAACTGGACGACGAGAGAAGACCGCTCATCCCCACTACTCGAGTGACTGATCAGAGAATCTTCTTCAGTTCAAGGATCCAGGATCCTCATCAGGACAAGCTGGATGTGCGAACGGTCAATTTCATTTCAGGTGGTTCAGACATATGTGGAACTTCTTTCTCTGCATCAAAAAGACTCGCTAAAGAGATAAAGATGGATAACGGAGATCAACCAATCGTGTCAACCACCCTAACAACAGACAAGAGAATCTTCTTCGATGAGGAAGACAAAATGAACATACAGGATCCTCATCACGACGGTTTGATTATTACTTTATATATCTCTAACCATTATGTACGCAGGATCCTAGTAGACGGCGGCAGCTCGGTCAATATTATCCAACATGATGTCCTTAAGAAGATGAACGTATAGGATTCAGAAATCATTCCTAGAACTTCGGTGCTAGTTGGTTTCAGTGGCGAAACCAAGAAGACACTGGGGGACATTAACCTTCCAATTTATATCGAAGGGTTAAATTCATACCAAAAGTTTTGTGTTATAGATAACCTTTCCTGTTGCAATGTTATTTTAGGTAGGCCTTGGATCCATGGAATAAAGGTTGTAGCCTCAACTTATCACCAGTGCATCAAGCTACCTACTCCTTGGGGAGTTGTAAAGATAGTAGGCGACCAAGCAGAGGCTAAGAACTATTATTCATCATCAATGAAGCCAACAGCCAAGCCAACCATAGCATAGCAATTACAGCCACATCCTAGGAACGTGCTGGAAGCTCGGGAAAAAGACCTTAAAGAAGTATTATTGGACCCCGAAGATCCAGAAATAAAGGTGTTCTTAGGATCTAGTATCCCTAGTAAGATTGAGCACGATATAATATCCTTCTTAGGGTGAATAAGATATACTTTTGCCTTCAAGCACTCGGACATTATAGGTATTTCAAAAGAGGTAATCACTCACAAACTTCGCCTTGATATATCTGTTAAACCCGTCCATCAGAAGCGAAGGAAATTCGCTCCTGAGAGGAACAAGATCATACAAGAAGAAGTTGAAAAACTTCTTAAGGCCGGTATGATCAGAGAGGTTCTGTATCCTTGATGGCTAGCTAATGTGGTCGTTGTTTCAAAAAAGAATGGAAAGTGGAGGGTGTGTGTCGATTTCACTGATTTAAACAAGGCATGCTCCAAGGATCCTTTCCCATTACCACATATAGATTCCATGGTGGATGCAACGGCAGGACATGAAATGCTTACCTTTATGGATGCTTCCTCTGGATTTCAACAAATTCAGATGGAACCATCTGATCAAGAGGATACAGCATTCATGACTCCTACCGACATATACTGTTATACTGCTATGCCGTTTGGACTAAGAAATGCAGGGGCAACATACCGAAGATTAGTCAACATGATGATCAAGGATCAGTTGGGTAAGACTATGGAGGTCTACATAGATGATATGGTGGTAAAATCAAAGAAATCTTAGGATCACCTTAGAGACCTCGAGGAAGCATTCAATATCCTCGACCAATATAACATGAAATTGAATCCGTCAAAATGCCACCTTGGTGTTAAGGCTGGAAAATTTCTTATGGTGACGTAGAGAGGAATTGAAGCAAGCCCCGAGCAGATTGAAGTCATCCTCAATTTGAAATCTCCTGCAAACACAAAGGATGTTCAAAGACTCACAGGAAGAATAGCTGCCCTCAATAGGTTCATCTTAAGATCCTCCGAGAAGTGCAAGGACTTCTACGACATTCTTAGGAAGAATAAAAAGTTTGAATGGACGGAAAGGCATGAGGCTGCGCTTACAGCCTTGAAGGATTAATTATCCTCAGCTCCAGCCCTAATGAAACTTGTGGATGGAGAAGCCTTATACCTGTATTTAGCCGTCTCAGGAAACGCAGTAAGTGTCGTCTTGGTGAAGGATCATAAAGGTGAACAGCATCCCGTTTACTATGTAAGTAAAAGTCTTCTAGATGCGGAAGCTAGGTATTCTCATTTGGAAAAGTTAATTCTTGCACTCATTATGGCATCCACTAAATTAAGACATTATTTTGAAACTCATCCTATTATTTTGAGAATTATCCTGTGAAGAATGTTCTTAGAAAACCAGAGTTATCAGGTAGAATGGCCAAATGGGCAGTGAAGTTAAGTGCATATGATATCCAATATGAGCCAAGAACAGCAATCAAATATCAAGCACTAGCGGAGTTTGTGGCTGATTTCACTAGTGATCTACAAAAAGAAGCTGACTTGGAAGTCCAACAACTGGAAAAGACCAAGGATCCTTGGATACTCTTCATAGATGGAGCATCCAATGTAAGAGGAACAGGATTAGGGATCCTACTGAAATCACCACAGGGGGACATATTAACCCAGTCTATAGCCTGTGAGTTTCAAGCAACAAACAATGAAGCCGAATATGAGGCTTTGATTGCAGGTTTGCAACTAGCTAAGTGCATGAGGATCAGGTATCTTCAAGTATATATAGACTCATTATTGATTGTTAACCACTTTAATGGCTCATATGCTGTTAAAGGAGAAAAACTAATCAGATACCTAGATGTTGTTAAGGAATTAGCAAAATCCTTCGAATTATTTAGCATTGTACAGGTACCAAGAGAAGAAAATGCGGGGGCGGATGCTTTGGCAAATTTAGCCTCATATTTGAAAATTCCAGAAGATACGAAGATCCCAATTATTCACATACTCTCGCCAGCAATATGAGAGCAAGAAGTTGGGGAAATAACAAGTGATAAGCAGATTGTACTTTGGGATCCATTATCCTCGGATAATCAAGGATCCTGGATCCTCCCGATCAAAAAGTACATCCAAACAGGAGAAATTCCAACAACAGAGAATCCCAGATCCTTCAAAATCAAGGTATCACGGTACATTTTATTAGATGATATGCTATATAGAAAATCTCTTGCAGGTCCATACTTGAGGTGCATTGAGGATCCTGAGATCAAAGAAGTACTCAAGGATTTTCATGAAGGAGATTGCGGCAATCACACAGGTGTAAGAGCATTATTTTCTAGAATACTTAGAACTGGATACTTCTGGCCAACAATGAAGAAGGATGCAGTTGAGTATTCAAGGAAATGTGATGCTTGTCAAAGACATGCAAACATCCTTCATCAGCCGGCGGAGCCTTTAAATCCTATATCCTCCTCATGGCCTTTCATGAAATGGGGTATGAATATTGTAGGCAAGCTACCAAAAGCACCCGGTGGAAATATCTTTATGCTTGCCATGACTGACTACTTCTCCAAATGGATTGAGGCAGAAGCATTTGTACAAGTCCGAGAAAGGGAAGTAATATCTTTTATTAAACGAAATATTATAACTAGATTTGGTATTCCTGCTGAAATTGTTTGTGACAATGGTTCCCAGTTTATCGGGAATAGAACCACTAACTTTTGTGACAGTTGGGGCATCAAAATGATTACTTCCACTCTGGTTCATCCCCAAGCCAATGGTCAAGCTGAGTCTAGCAACAAGATCATCATCAACAATCTAAAGAAGAAGCTAGGATCCAAGAAGGGAAAATGGGCTGAAGAACTTTCTTATGTTCTTTGGGCAGACAGGACTACGCCCAAAAATGCAACAGGCCAAACACCCTTCCCATTGGTGTTTGGATCAAAAGCAGTAATTCCCACAGAAATGGTGGTTCCTACGGCAAGAACGAGCATCCGTGGTCCTGTAGCCAATGAAGAAACCCTTCTTGAAGACTTGGATACTATAGAAGAACTCAGAGACCTAGCAAAGATCAAAATGGCAGCTTATCAACAAAGGTTAGCTGGAGCATACAACAAAAATATCAGAATCCAAAGATTTCAAGAAGGAGATTTGGTGTTAAGGAAAGCCTTCCAAAACACAACAAATCCAGCTGATGGGAAGCTAGCGCCCAAATGGGAAGGACCTTATCAGATTGAGTCGGAAGCAGGAAAGGGGGCATATCATTTGCTCAAAATGGAAGGCAATAGACTACCAAGAGCATGGAATGCTATCCACCTAAAGAAGTACTTTTTCTAATCAGGATCCAGTATCCTGAGAGGATATATTATTCTTAAAGGATCAAGGATCCTAAAATCAGTAATATCTATCTGATTACTTATCTATTTTATATTCTTGTTATTCTAAGGATAATATATTCTTAACATTTATCTTTTCCAAGTTTTTAAGTAACAATGCAGATTTCAATGAGAGGTTCAATGTCTAAGAGGTTGGCCACCTCTCCTTTACATATAAGGTACTTTACTATTTCCCTTGGCCTTGCCCACGATTGGGTATGACCCCTGATGGTCATATCCCCTAAGGTTTAAAGGTTTTCACCTTTCTCATGATCGCCAGTTGCGCACGCTATCCGACGTATAGTTCGGGGCAGCGGGACCAGTACACGCTTAGTGGCTGACAATTTCGTTGTCTCCGGCTATATGGAGGATCCTACGAATAATGGTAGACGTACCATTTCCTAAGGTTTAAGGGGTTTTCACCTCTTCTCAAGGGCCATGTCGCCAGTTAACATCCGTATCTTTGGGCCAGTCCCCAGTATTTGGGCTTGTCCCCAGTTTAACACCAGTTGCACGGGCTTGTCCCCAGATTACACGGGCTTGTCCCCAGTTGCACGGGCTTGTCCCCAGATTACACGGGCTTGTCCCCAGTTACACGGGCTTGTCCCCAGATTACTCGGGCTTGTCCCCAGTTGCACGGGCTTGTCCCCAGTATATTATTTGGGCTTGTCCCCAACTTAATGGGTTTGATCCCAGTTAACCTTATGAATTATTTGCAACAGACTTACTAAGTTCTTTGTGAAGATCAAAAATATAAGGATCCCGGATCCTAAAGCTATTCCTTCAAGGATCATTGAGAATTCAACACTTCTGGTAACTTAGGTCTATCTTGACCTTCTGGTATGTTTTCTTCTAATTAACTTATGTATGATATTCGTTGAAATAATTTTGGATCTTTCAGTTTAGAAGGTTATTCCCTTAAAATTGTTTTACTACTAAAGATATTTTACCCTATTTTAAGGATACTATATCCTAAAAACTTTTACCCTATTTTAAGCATACTCTATCCTAAACACTTTTATCAACTGTTAAGGATATTCTTTCCTAATATTTTTTCCTTAAGGATATTCTATCCTAAACGATTTTCATAAGGATCTTTTATTCTAACAATCTTTTGCTTAAAATTATTTATCAAAGTCTCAACAATGTTAAGAGTATATCTAATAAAATTTTTGAAAATAAATAACAAGTAAAAAGTCAAAAGATTTATATATTAATTAAAATAAGCACCGAGGACTTATCCAAAATTCTTAACCCGGACTTCACCATACGAAAAGATGGACCATCCATCCGGGTTAAGTGAAAGTTACTAATAGTTCATAAAGTGCAGGGAAATTAAAAAACAGGGGCAACAAAGGCTTCATCCCCACAAACAGAGGATCCCTCCACCTTGGTCACCCCCGCAAATTGTCTTAAGGATCATGGATCCTTCATCCTAGTTACTATTGTTTATTACAGACCATATAAATTGTTCAGAAAAACATCAACACAAAATAAAAAGTGGGCTCGGGCCTTGTCTTCGATATCCTTCATTGCCCACATAAGCTGCATCCTCAACCGCATCATCACCTCCTCCCTTTCCAGCTTCAACCGCATCCTTAACGCCACTGGTCCCAGCCTCGGTGTTCTCAATCATTTCCTCGTCATCCTCACCACCAAGTTCATCAAGGGCAGCCTTCCATTTCTCCACGTCCCAGGCCGACTTGTCAAAAGCAGGATCACCGGTCTCAGTCGCCATCTTGATCCGTGCCTGGAATATCGACCTAGCAGCCCACACCTTGGCTTCATCAGTTGCTTGCTCCACTGCCTCTTGACGTTGGGCTTCGGATAAGGATAGCTGATCCTCCAATTGTTTCTTCTCCTTGGAAAGCTGGACCATAGCTTTATCCTTAGCAACCATAGCTTTCCCTAGACCTAACATTTTCTCGCTCATCTGATGGATAATATTTTCATAGTAATCCCTCATAGCAGTCACGGCCTATCATCAAGTTTCATATCAGAATCGGAACAGTATTGGATCCTAAAATATTAGAAGAATACAGTATACTTACAAAACAGGCAATGTCACAATGGGTCTCAAGATCAGAGGATCTTTTCCTCTTGGAAGCTGCGGATTTGGCCCTGGTCGTGGCAGTCTTTGGTTCAGAGCTAGTTCCAGCCTTTGAAGCTTCCTTCTTGACAGCAGGAGAGGTAACCATACAATCGATATCGTCCAGGGAGAACTTAAGAGCGGACTTTTCTGATTTCTTGGTGCCTATGGAAGAAAAATCAACAGATAAGCCTTCTATTTTATTCTAATTATTTTAAATTATTAACTTACTTGACATGCTTGAACTTGAGGAGATATCACAAAAACCTTCAACAAATCGAGCTTGAAAAGTTCTAACTGCGGTATCCAGCTCCAGGAACCGTTTTGCTTTCTCTTCTATTCCAAGTAATTTGCTCAATGAAGCGAAGTTCTCGACTACAAACAACAAAAACAACATAAGGGTAAAGATTGAAGAATAAAGGATCCTGCTACTCCTTAAGGATTCGGGATCCTACCCTTCGTGACCCACGTTGAAGGAAGATCAGTTCCCCCTGGTATTGAATCACGTTTTACGAAGAAAAACTGATTCCTCCACACGGAATCATTTAGCGTGGCTTTCGAGATCGGATGTGGCTGTCGAGGCTTGGATTTGAAGATGAAACGAGCAGAACCGAAGGTAGTAAGGGTATAAAAATATGATAACTCCGGAAGGCCGAAATCAATTTTTTCCTCCTCGATGATTCTTTTGATAGTACTAAGAACCCTCCAAATCATCGGCATAGCTTGTATGTAAGATATGCCGGTAGAATCGAAAAAACTTTGGGTAAAAGGTGGAAAAGGGTATTTATAGCCAATAAGAAAGGGAGTCGCCGGAAAGCAGACCCAAACCTTGGAGTAAACATCACATCTGACGCTGGATTCGTAAGGTCGGAAGAGGGTTTTCGCTGGAAACAGTGTACGAAAGTCATCAACCTCGGGATCCGTAAGCTTGCAGATTTTGGAAGAGGGGTTAGCAAGCAGACATTGTGGTTCCATTTCGGCTAACTCAGGGCCGTCGGAGGTTTGCTCGGAAGGTTTAGAGGGGGGCGGAGAAGAAGAAGAAGAAGATGAAGCAGCAGACATAATTAAACAAAATAAGAGAGAAGGGTAAGAAGGATACCTGATGCGTTGGATGAAGGGGTGTATATAATCAAAGATATAGGGCGGCATATATAGACGGTTATAATTAACCTTGAGGGCTAAATGATAAATATTCTGGTAAAACCGTCCCATCTATCAGTTTTCACAGTGATTTTGAATTTTAAAATGACAGTTGTATTCCACTGTCACCCGCCATTTTGGGGGCAATTGTTAGACCATGAATTTTATACTGAGGATCCTTTATCCTTAACTGACTTACGGATAGGTTATCCTTGAAATATGTATCAGGCTATAAAGGATCGACGATCCTCGGTATTACTTGTTTACTAATGATTGTGTGGTGATGTGTTAGACAGGTGTGACAACTTTATGACGTACTTGCATCAATTATCCTCACAGAACATTCTCCAGCTGGAGCATGGATCCAGGATCCTACTTCAATGTAGCTATTAATGGGCGAACTCATGTGAATATGAACGTGCAAATATTAACAACGGCTATGAGACTCATTCTTCCACTTATCTCACTACTGGGTGGTTATTGGCACGTGGTCAAAGGTCATGGAGCGGCTAGGTGGGAGACTTCCGGATAGATAGGAAATATTGTTATTATTGTTATCTTATTTAAACGAGCTATGATTGAGTAGAAAAACACATGTATTAACACACACACTAGAGCAGAAACTAGCATTCTCTCTACGCTAGCATACCTTGTAATCTCGATCATATACTCCACCGCATTTGTAACCCGATTTTTACCATTAATAAACTTGACGGTGATAGTTTTCACCGTCCGGAGGTTTTTTGTGTCGGAGATCACGATAATCATATACCCGTTGACCAAAGGTTACTTTGTTGATCATTGACTAAAGTAATCCGACCAAAGATTATCTTATTAATCCTTGACCGGAGTTATTTTACCAAAGATTACCTTGATAAGTTTTGACCGAAGTAAGACTATCTTGGTTAAGGGCTTTTTCCCTCGTGATCAAACCTTTGTGTTCATCAATATTACAATTACGTATTTATCATTAACGAGTTAGCACCTTACCTCACATAACAGATTTGGATACTTGATCCTTAGCAGATTTTTGTCCAAAACATGTATGATTGTATGGTAAAGTATGTATGGTTGACCTATGCAGAAGGTACTGGACCCTAATAATATTCGAGGTAGATGTATGGTTGTATGATTATTCAAAAAAAGGTATCGGACCCTAATAATATCCGAGGAAGAAGAGACCGGACCCTAATAAAATCTGACGAAGAAGGGACCGGACCCTAATAATATCCGAGGAAGTAGAGCGAAATGCTCTTTAAAACGTAGAGATAGTATGTATGAAATATGAAAGTATAAAAGTATGAGATATGAAAGTATGAAAGTATAAAAGTACGAATGTATGTAAGTAAGTATAGATGTATGAATAAAAGGTAAACATGTTAAGTATGTAATATGTACCTTCGGTTATGTGTGTGTGTGTGTGTATAAGTATGTGAATGTAATGTATGTTGCCTGATTAACTAGAACTCACTCAGCGTAGTTGAATTTTAGTATGCACGCGGGTGAGTATGATGAAACAGTTGGCTTGAAGACTGACACATGGCAGAAGAATAAAGAAGCTGGCATCTGAAGAATGGGAGTTATGATATTTTATTACGTACGAACTTAAAGACATGTTTGAATGTTTGTTTAAATTCTAAGACTTATGTATGAATGGTTGACTTTTATTTATTCCGCAAAAAGATTTAATTCATATGATATTTAAAACTGTGTTTATGAGTAAATTCAGCGGCAATGTAGGGCAACGAGACCGGGGCCTTACAATAGTCTATTTAAAGTTTTTTCGCTTTAAGATCCCTACCTTAACTTGGTTCTCTATGAGAGTAGCGCAAGGGTGATTGCATCATGAAGTGTTTAGGGATCACGACTCAAGACGGAGTCTTGGATATGCATTGGTAGACCAGAAATATACTAGTCGATTGCACAGGCAAAAGGAGTGACCAAATAAGGGACCAAAAGGCTTAGTTCACATAATCGGTTATTGTAGGTGGTGTTATCCTCAATTTCTTGTTTAAGCTCCCAAAACCAGGCCTCCGACTTCTTAACCTCGCGTTTGGGACAAAACTCCTTGAGCATAAGTTCCTTCACCTCGTCCCATGGCAAGGCCATGGCAACTTCCGCCCCTTGAGTTTGCTTTACTCCATTCCACCAAGTAAGAGCTCTTAAATCTAAGACACTCGAGGCATAACTGGTCTTATTGTCTTCGGGGAATTCACAATAGAGAAAAACACTTTTCATGTGTTCAAACCAATGAAGGAGGGTCGTAGCATCCTCTGCCCCAATGGTGAGCTGATTGTAGAAGCAAGCAATTGCGTTAGTTGTTGCGGGTGTGGTGGTTGTGGCATTGATGGTTTGGATTTGTGTATTGAGGTTCGGGATAGCTGCAGCTATCCCTTTGGCGATTGGCGAAGCCATTCTACGGCCCGAGTTGCCGGTGTGACGATGAGGGTTGATATGGCGAGAAGACACACTACAAGGGAAAATGTATATTTTTTTATGTGATGAGGGTACATTATGAAATAAATTAAGGTTGTGTAAAAATTTAACATTAAACTTTGAAAATTAAATATAGCCCATTAATGAATCATAATTGAGGTTGCAGTTGAGATTGAGGGTTGCAGTGTTTTATTACTAAACAAACTTGAAGAAATAATATTTTATTTGAAAATTGGAACACCCATGAATCATCATGGATTTTCATGTCTCGACATTCATATAAAATATAATAATAAAATAGAATGAGGAGTTGAAACATCCTTGAATCCTCATGGATTTTTAAGTTCCAATAACATAATTAATTAAAAGCAATTGACATTTTAAATGAGAAGTTGCAACTAAGATGAATAATGAGTTTTGAAAGTGGATAGTTGGAGTATCCACGAATCACCGCAGATTTTCATACTCCCACCATTCACCCAAATAAAATCATGAGGAAACCGAGAAGAGGTAGAGGCCTCTTTATATAGCCAATAAGTTTTTAATTTCAAGGTAAAACAAATTATTGAAAATAGCTCGTCAAGGGGCAAGTCTCATTATTTGAAGTGGTCAAATGATGAATTAATGATATAGATTATAGACTCTTCTAGGTTCACAAATAAATTCAAAACGGGTCAAATGGCAAGAAAAAGGCGAATATGGGGGGAGAAGATGATCAACCACGGGTTCAACTCGTAACAACCCGAACTAGGTATGCATCGTGTATCACGAAGATGTAGTCTGATCTTCGCGATGCACGACCCAATGGGGTGTCGACTGTTCTTGAGTTATGTCGCATGTCGCGAAGGTTAGAGGGTTAACCCTTCGCGATGAATGACCCAACTAGATCCGGAATTGGCCTAGAATTATCATGTTTCACGAAGGTTGGGAGAAACCTTCTTCGCGATGCATAAAAACCCAAAAAATTTAGAAAGTTTAGAAATTGTTGTTTTAGCCCTGGACTTCGATTAGACGCGTTTCGAGCTTGATATGACTATATAAATCAATGGAATGAGAATGGGCATGAAATAACATAGTTAGATATAAATGTGAATAAATAACCATAAATTTCTAGCTTCACAAATCAAGGAAAACTTGAAATTTAAAATGGGTTGGGTTTTCGAAATGGGAAATTGACGATTGTCACAAAGTCGAGGTGTGACAACTAATACCTGGTCAGACTGAAAGGTGGTGAACCATTGATACCAACACTTTCACACCCTCAAATTTCCACTAACATGATTTTACTGCGAGGCGCGTGACAAACCAGGACCACGTTCATTAGTCATACCGAACGACCACGATATGAGTTTAAAAGTATCAATATTTATTCATTAACATAAGAAAATATTGTTACGATTGCGATAGCATAAAACAAAAATAAGTTCAAAATACTAATGCGCAACTAGGCTCCATCCCAGACACTATATTAATATAACCAAAGCATGCTTAGCGACCTAATTCCTTCCTAAAGTGTCCTTTAGCGACCTGGGAAAGACATGCTTAAAGAGTCAACACAATGGATGGTGACTTCACAAGTTTGTAAGTAAATAAATCAGTAGATATCCAATCTACGTACATGCTACTAAGAGCGTTTTGCAAATGAAGCTGATTGTATAGTTCGTTTATATGCCTTTCACCATGTCTTACCGAAACAATGGCAATGTATTAGGACAAATCACATAGTTCTCGACTCCTAGTCTAGCTAGCTCGACTAGCCTAGGTGGGGTATATCAAACCCAGTAGTATTACTTAAATTTCCTCCATACCCTGTATACGAACGGTTCGAGAGTGTAAGGACTTTCTAGTTTGGTAATGTGTATTCAATAGTACGCATGTGATCTTACGGTATTACAAAATCCAAAAAGTGTTTATGTGCATGCCCCCCCCCCCCCCAAAAAAAAAGGAAAAGTATGTAAAAGATATGGGTCATAAAATTCACCTTAGGTTGCATGTAAAAATTTTATATAAGGACAATCACTGAAAGCTGGCTCACTAATGGTTACCTGTTACATCAAATATCAACGTTACATCAAATATCAACAAGTTGCTTGGTCATATTAATCTATAAGACCCTAGTATCCGTACAATTTCATTGTTCATGTTTCAAATAAAGACTCACACGTTTAACAAAGTTGGCACGACAACTCGTTGGTGGCTCATTAAGTGTTTGGGTTTAGTCACGCTCAAGCATATCAAATCAAGCAATCAAGCAATAGAAAATATCACATAACACTTATAACGGTAATATTTATAGGGGTTAGTTTAAAAATAACAAAGAGACGCAAAAATTAGAAGGATGACTAGGATTTGCGACCTAAACAAATCATAAAAATTAATTAAAAATATCATAACTCAAAATATATAAAAGAAACTAAAAAAAGAAAAAAAAAACTAAAATGTTAATGTCATCCTCCTCGTTAAAAAAAGAAACAACGACGAAAAAAATCAAGTGTTTATTGTTTATTTTCATTATTGATTGTTCATTTTTTCCATGACATTGTGTCTTTTCTTCGATATTGTGTTGTATGACTCAACATTGTGTTAGTGTGTGATTTATTGTGCGCGGCTTATCGAATAGGCTAGGGGTAGTTTAGTCATTATGTTATCATGTAATATGGCCCATTCGCTAATATATTTAACAAATGGGGTCCATTCGGTAAACTAAGGACCATACGCTAAAATGTTAGTGTATGGCAGCCCATTCGCTAGCCTAGGAGCACATATGTTGTCTATGTAGCGTATTTGGCTCATTCGTTATCTAAGAGAGCCCATTCCTACGCCTAGCCTATTCGATCGGCTGCGGACAACAAATCATGCACTAACAAACTCCCACTTTCCGTAGCTGTCGAAAGCTTCAACTGCAAATCATCAGTCACAATAAATACAATAAATTTACTAACACATTGTATTATATTTGTGTTATATTTTGCAATCTATTGTGTATTTTTATTTATCATTATATTTTTTGTTTATTTTTGTTATTGTGTATTTTTTCCTCCATGTTGTGTTTTTTTTTTAACGAGAAAAATGTTGGAAACATTATAGTTTTTTTTTTTTACTTTTTTTGTTTTTCATTTATATTTTGAGTTATGATATTTTTATTGTTTTTCTTGAATTTGTTTTAGGCCATAAATCTCTTTCACACTTCTCATTTTTGCCTCCCTTTGTATTTAACATGGCCCTTAGTTATAGTTCTATATCTTAGAGACACCATCAGATGTGATTTCTAATGTTAACAAAGTGTTCCAGCAATCAGAGTTCTAACTCTAGTTTTTAGGTTCAGTTTGGGTATTTTATTTTAAAATACTAGATATTCTAAATATTTTATGAGGGTGACACCTGACAAATTAATCTCTTATTATGACTCATGTAATTTTCTTGAGGTCTAATTGTTAATCGAAAATCCGTGAAAATCCCACATCACGGAAAAGTCAAGATCCTATTCTGACGACAGTGTACTTAAATTCATAAACAAATCTACGTTCCTCTTGTTGCGAGGCCAGGGGCGTGTTTTAAGAACCCTTAGAAGTACCTAATGTAAAAATCACATGTCCTTTTTCTCAAAATTGAACAAGTTATAGTCCCACGTAATGGACCATGTTTCCTGATAATGAAACTCAGCTTTACACACTATCATTAAAAATATATAAAAACGTACTTAGGGTTCATGAAAAATTATGAAACTTTTTGTGGATCATAACACATCCAATAGATGATTCTAAACTCAAGTCATATTTGGTGTCGGAATGCTCAAGTTATGATCAAAACAAAACTGTAAAATTCTGCAGTAACATTCTGATGTTGTCGATTAGTATTCCAAACGGTCTTCAACACACACATAGCATCAAGTAATCACTTTTAATTGTAAAAATCATTTTTCAGAGGAACTAGGGTTTCATCAAGAAAAACATGAAATCGATGCGCAAAACTTATCAACTAGCGTTAGGAATAAATAAACTTAAACGAATTTTAAAGAGAGCATTTCCCTCTTCCCCTTTGTCAACGACAACAAATTCTGTTGAGAAATCATGACACCACCCTCGCTATAACCTTCATACCTCAAACCTACCGTCGAGAAGACAAGTATCGCAAGTGTCGTTTTGTTTTATTTTTATTATTATTATTTTCCTTTTCATATATATATTTATATTTATATTTATATTTATATTTATATTTATATTATCCTATTTTGAAAATAACCAAAGAAATTTTTATGTATCAAATCCTTTCGAGGATTATTTATGAAGTTTATAACTGAGTTTGGTTATTTACGATTTCTGAGCCATTTTCGTTGTCATTTATGGTTGCATTGCTGAATTTGTTTACTTAACCGTATTCTCGGACCACTTGAAGTTCACTCGTAGCCTTGCACCAATGCTTAGCCCCATCATACTCGTCAAACATACTTATTTCTATTATTATTTAAAAAATAATAATTCATTTGAATGGTTCTTCGCATCCAGTATTTTATTTATTCATTTTTTTAATGAACACCTATATTTTCAAAACCTCAAATTATTTTAAAAATATTTAATTAACAGGTATTTAATCAAGTTAATGTTCTTCAAAAAGAGTCTAAACATATGGTTATTATTATTATTATTATCATCATCATCATCATCATCGCTATTATCATATTTATTTCATTACTACCATTATAGTCACTACTATTATCATTACCGCTAAAATTTTTATTATATGTAATCTTTTTCACGGTTAAATGAAAACGTTAAATAAAGTTAAATCGTCGTTTCAAACAAGTCGTAAGCCCTCGAGGCTATTATATTATCATCATAAAAATCCTATCAAAACGAGTAATTTTTAGTTAACGATCATCTTTAAAGTTTTCATAGGACGCCGCCATAAAGGAAACATTTATTTTACATTAAAAAATTTTCATAAAGTATCGCAAACTTTAGCACTAGTTAAGAAGTTTTTATTATTATTAGTTTTTTTTTTCAAAAGTTATTATTATAAAAGTATCACATTTTTTCGATTTTCATAAACTTAAGGGAATTTTAAAGAGAGCATTTCCCTTTTCCCCTTTGTCAACACCAACAAATTCTGTTAAGAAATCATGCCAGCACCCTCACCGTAACCTTCATACCTCAAACCAACCGTTGAGAAGACAAGTATCGCAAGTTCTATCTTGTTTTATTTTTATTATTATTATTTTCTATTTCATATATATATATATATATATATTATCCTATTTTGAAATAACCAAAGCATTTTTTATGCATCAAATCCTTTTGAGGATTATTTATAAAGTTTATAACTGAGTTTGGTTTTTTGTGATTACCGAGTCATTTTCATTGTCATTCATGGTTGCATTACTGAATTTGTTTACTATTATCTGAATCTCGCGTTTTATGACTGATGTCCCATAAACATAACCATTTAGTGGAATTGGGATTTTAAACACGTTTATGTACATGTTGAATTTATATTACTTTTACACGAATTGTTTTGATGAATATTTTGGTTCTTTTTTAGTTCAATGTTTCACCAAATTATTTTCTTGATGTCTCATCAATCTGAGACCAATGTTTTACTTTGATTTCGAAGTTTCAAGTATGTACTTGGTTAATCTTGCTGTTATTCAAAACTAATGTTTTTTGGGGAATTTTCATTTGTTAAACGAAGTTTCAAACTGAGGTTTTACGTTTTTTGACTCCAAGAACTCAAATTATTTGATACTTCGATATTGAAGTTTCATTTTCTCTTTTATGACAATGCGTTTTCGATTTACGTGTTGATATTTTGTTAGCTCAATACTACATCTAATTGTCATGTTATTCTCGATCCCATTTTTAGAACTAATTATTGTGATGGTCATGACTTCGATGATTTATCCGTGTTACAATTGATAATCTAACTTTTCCTGATTTCCATGTTATTATTTCATGAATCAAAAGTCTTATTCATCGATTTTATTATTCTTGAACCTCAATGTTTACATTTATAGTGGTATTACTGACTTCAAAAGTTTCATTCATTTATTTCTGTTATTTTGAACCCCAATAGCTTATTTACCAAATCTGTGATTTTGAATTATAAAGATTTTGTACATTAAAGAGTTCTATTTTATTGATATCTTGCAAAACCACACAATAGGGCAAACCATGTAGACCATGCGATGAACTAAGTAATTACAGGTGCACACGCAATTATCAAAGTCCTCGCATGGAAATCATAGTAAGGACAGTTGTATGCAATAACCCGAAACTTGGAATGATTTTGGGAAAATGGGACAAATGCAATATGATAAAGACATGGTTAATTTTCAAACCAGAAAATCCGACCCATTTTAAATTTTCGGTTTTGTTTATATATATATATATATATATTCGTTTCATGTATTTTACATAACACTCGTCGATTTTTAGTTATTATTCGTTTGTTTCCTATTTCGTTATGGATCATTAATGAAACTTCGAGATTTAGCATGTTGATTCAATCAATTTGCGAACTATACGGGTGTAATTCGAAAACTATCCAAGAATATAAACTTTTTATTCTATGTAATTAACTTTCGAAAGTTCAAGGTTCATTTTGTAAATATACTTTAATTTCTGTTTTAAAGTTTATTTAAAGTTCTAGGGCCAAATGTGTAATATATTTAAATATAATAATATAATAATAAAACAAAACCAAACCCCCGTCCCTTCCCCGTCTTCCACGTTTTTCCGGCAGCAGCTGCCGGCGACGGGCGGGTTTGAACTCCGGCGAACCCCTTAAACGACTGTTAAACGCATGTTTTGACCCGATTAAAACTCGTAAACTCGTTATAACGTAACGGTAAATGCATAATCAACAATAATAACACCTAATCAACAACTAATTCGCGTAAAACAATCCGGGTAACCGCCGAAAAATTCATAAAATGCAATAACAAACATTAACATCTATACACTTCAATTGATAGTATAAATAGGACCCTTAACCTCAACTAAACTCGTCCCAACCATCTAAACCTTCTAATACACACTCTATCTAATCTGCTCGTTTTATTCCGACTCAAGCCAACTACGTTTCTCCGTCAATTTGTATCGATACAAGCAATGTCGTAGCTTAGTTGGGGCAGGGGTGGCCCTGGCTCCCTCCGTTTTTTTGCTCGGTGGTATAAATTTATCCTTTTTCGACCGAAAATGTTTATACATAGTGTAAATTTATCCGTTTACGACATAATTTTTGAGCCCGGCCCCCTCTGTTTTCGATCGGTTAGGTAAATTTATTCTTTTTCGGTCAAAAATTTTTATATATAGTGTAAATTTACCCGTTTCCGACCAAAATTTTGAGCCCGACCCCTCCCGTTTTTATGCTCGGAAGTGTATATTTATCCTTTTTTGGTACCTATTGAGTCGGGGCCCCTCGGCGTGTATGTCCAAGCTTCGCCACTGGATACAAGGTAATTGTTACATGCATCGTTATAGTTTTTAGTCGTTTAACAAAACCCCTAACATAGATTGAACAAACATGGAATAGATTTGGGGAATTGAATCTAGGGTTTGATGAGGAAGATGATGAACTTTAGTATTTTGTATATAATAAATTGCTTTCACATATTAATCAAATATCAAGCTGTCCAGTTGGTTAGTGCACTTGAGCACGAACGGAAGGACCCGGGTCGGACCGTTTTGTTTATATATATTTTTTTAAAGCCTTATTCTTTTATTATACAAACCAAATTATTATAAATTATTATAAACCAAATGAAAATATTTTAATATAAACTAAACTAGGTTAGAACCAGTGTGACACACGGATTGGTAAAACAAAATAATAATAAAAAAACATGGCATTTCCTGAATGTATATGTTGAGTATTTGATCAAACCACAGGCTAAAGCTAAAAGAATTATACCGAGAATGTCTCTTACCTAAATTATCAATGTGACCTGTAACGATATATGTGATGGATCGCACTAAAAATATAACCCCTATAAACTATAACCGAAACATAGTAACTCACAATCTGCAATTTGTTTCGCATAACTTCACTTTCATGCAACACCAATACTAAATTAATTTTATCGTGAAACACCAATATTGGAATCTGTATCTTGGTACACATGATCAAACACCATAATTTAACTACTGATTATTTACAAACTTTCTACAGTTTTCAAATGAGTTTAGAAATCAAATTCCAAAATTACCCTTGGTGGCCAAATTCATCAAAATCAAAAAACTAAAACTTGCAACCACAAAATAATATGCAAACTACTTGTATCTAACCAAATTATATATGAAAAAGACAGAGTTTAACACATTGCAAATTTCAAACTTGTAAACTGCACATGCACTTTTCTTTGATAGCTGCAGTGAACCGACTTAAACATCAAATTAGCCTTAATCTTAATGTTGACACATTTGCAATATATGACCCCGTTTGTATAGATACCACCCTTCAATCAAAAGTTGTAGATTATATCAAACATTCCCTTCTGCTATACTACACATTATTTCAATTTATTGAAAATTACCCATATGATATAATATTGACCTCACGTCATGATTTTAACCTACAACCAAACTTTTAGTACGAAACATATTAGAAATATCCCTGCACCAAAATCCTCTTTATTGACCCATAATCAAAATCTGAACTCACTTCAAAATATTATTGAATCAATCAAATCTTGAATTCCCAATATACCCTTAAATCCAAATTAAATTAAATTTAATTCTCAAAAATCTTGAGTCTCGTGTGGAATCAAAAGAGACAATCCTAAATCTATTGACCAACCGTAAGTCCTATATATTATTTTGAACTAAATATGAACCCAACCCGCACGTTTAAATTAACATTAAAACTAATATTACACGGATAAGGAATCTTTAAAGTTATAAAATAGTATAATTTAAAACAGCTCGTTTCGACCCAAATTCATCCTTATCGTAACACTTTTTTACCCGCTTGTTTTGACCTAAACCATTTTGATAATCTTTTAAAAAAAAGTTTCGACTTAATTAAACCAGAAATACAGTAATGGATTAACATATCAATGGTTATGATTACAACTTACGTAGTTAACATAATCTAAGAGATGATTCAAAATTAAATCTTACTGAGAATGACAAACAATGGAGACGAATAAGGGTCGTACCTTGTATTGAAGAGTACCACCAAAAGTGTTAGGCTAACGAAGCGTTACATTTGAAATTGTGTCATTTGTAGAAAGGACACATGTAGCGTTTGACCCATGTTGAGCAAAGGATATAATCTTCATACTAACATCCTAGACACAAAAAAAAATCTTAATTAGTGATGTAAATACTTTGAAGTCAAATTTAATCTCTTATTATCCTTTTTTTCCGATATAATTTGAAGTCAAAATTACCTATTTCTGAATCGATAATCATTGACCTGTAATCATAACATTTTCATCAAAACATGTGATACGCTCATATTTTCCAAATCATTCAAAGGCACCAAATTGCGATGTGGCAGTACATATAATTCTTCTCATTAATCTCCAAATCCTTATGTTCAGTCAGCTGCTGCAGCTTTTGGATTTTTGAAGCTCTAGTGCTTCTAGTGAAAGCCGTGCAATCTCCCTATCTTTACCAATCTTAATGAAAGCAATTAATAATAAGAGTTACAAATATAATGGTATTTCAGCAATATTACAACTTCAAATGACATAGAAGGTAACTCATGTAAAGCGAAAAAAAATGCATGAATACTACTTTATTCAATATAAATTACATTTTTCTAACTTATCTGGTAGATATAGAGATACAAAAAGACAAATAAATATGAGACAAATTATCAATTGGCGTTAATTTTTTATATATCTAAAACCTCAAGAAAGAACTAAGAAACAACTTAATAACATTATTGAAATACTAAATCTCACACTACTTGAAAAAGGTTATAACTACAGATAAAACTACTAAAATAACATTACTATGAACATATAACATCAAAATAAAGCCAATTCTGATTACAAGAGGTATAGGCAAAGGCTATTAGACCCCAAATGGCTTCAAATGATATTCAATGCTATTATCTTCATTTGTCAAGTTGATATTGTCAAAATAAATCATAATGTTATGATGCATGCCAAATTCAGATAGCTATAGAGTATATGCAATTATGTACATACACAAATGATCATACATAGATTATACTCATCGCTAAAAGAGATTGTCATTACTTTCAAACTTTTATGTGCTGAAAAAAATCAATATAAAAGAACACAATTAGTCAAGAACATAATTCAAAAGAGGGTAAGTTTAATGAGCCCTAATTGTACCAGGACGTAAGATGAAGGTATCGATTTAACCTTTTTTTATCTTAAATCTGCATATCCGATTGTTGTTTTTAAATCAGCATTATGAATAAGATTGATTATTGCATAAGTGAACACCATACCTTGAAATACTTTGAGATTAAGCAGAGCGTGATTGATAGAGAAGGAGAATGGCTTACGATAGGGTTTGTGAAATTGCGGCTGAACAAAATTATTTGAAGAACGTGGGTCGGATTGTCATCGGAATTGTAGGATTGTGATTGTTAGGGTTATAACTTAAAGGAGAGCGCGATTTTGCTAATTAGATAAATTACTATTACCCATTTACATTATTTATATACATGTTAGTCCCTACAACATATTTTTTACTTAGTAATCTTCACTACATATATCAAATTAAAAACTATCAAGTATTACTATTAATTTATTATTTTAGTATTAATATTGAAACTATTTATAATGTTTTTTTTAATTTTAATAGTATATATAGTTATAATATCCTTATTTTACCTCTTTATCTTTTACAAAAAAAAACCCGAAACTCGAAACCCTAAAACCTTAAACCCGAACCCTAAACCCTGAACCCTAAACTCTAAACCCCGAAACCCTAACCCGGAAACCCGAAAACCTAAACCCTAAACCCGAACCCTAAACCCGAAACCCTAAACCGGAAACCCGAAAACCTAAACCTTAAACCCGAACCCTAAACCTCAAACCCTAAACCCTAAACCCGAACCCTCAACCCGAAACTCTAAACACGAAATCATAAAAAAAACCCAACTTGTAAAAAAAATATGAAATCCTTATTTTTGTGCTAATTTGGTAATTATATGATTTCAAGGGGTAATATTAAAGTTGGTTTTTCCGGGGGGGGAGGGGGTATGACAAGCAACCAGGGGTACGTTTAGCCTAGCCCTTTTAAAAAAAACAAAAATTAAAAATTAAGAAATGCCAAGTGGACAAATTACATGCTGGGAATGCCATGTGTCAATTTAAACAATTTTGGTGAAAACTAAATGAAGGATTTTATGGAAAACTCACTATTTTATTATATAGGTAGATCTATCTTTTTCCACTAAAAACCAACTTTCCATTTCTGTTAAGTTCGTTAAAACTCGTCAAGTTCGTTTAAACTCGTAATACATTATATATTAATTTATAGTTCGTTAAACTTTAAAAGTCGTTAGCATTTCGTTTTTAAAATAAAAGATACCATTAACACCCAAAATGTTGTAACATTATATTTCAAAATTAGTATTAATTTGGTAATTTGAACAATACTAAAATATTAATAAATCATTAAAATTCCGTTAAAGATTAAAATAATATTATAATATCAAATGCCATTAAATAATATATATATATATATAGTTTAAAAAATCTAAAACCAAGTTAATTAACTATATAATCATGGTAGCTAGTCCTTGATTTTGTACCTTCATTATTATTTATAGTTTCGTGAGATCCGATCGCTTCGGTTTGTTAACTTGCTTTCGGTTATTATTTTAAGTTGTATTCAATCTCAAAGGTGAAATTCTCACACCAACCTTTTTTACGCTTTTACTTTTGGGGGTAGCATACATATCCTACTCAAATACTTAGTTTTACTTCGCTTCGTATATACAAACTACAATTCATTATCATGGACATGTGTGTTTATTTGCTTACTTGCTCATAGATTACGTGTTCATGGTTTCCTCATTAAGTATGATCATACCCCCCCTTGCACTCAGGACATTGATGTTATGAGTGGAAAAGACATTGTTTGCGCTATTACTACACTAAATTTCATGAAATTGTATGATTTTTACTTACTTATATCAAAACTTGTGTGAACTCACCAAATATTCAATTAGTTGACATTATTTTATAGGTATGCTACAGGTACACTTATTAGATGATGAAATGGCAAAGACATTAGAACTTAAGGTATTATAATAAATGGATAAGTTGGTAAATTGTTTGTTTTTTTCCATGTATTTCTTATTACAAAATTGTGCACTTGAAGTTTAAACTAATCAATTATAATATTGTCACTTAATAGTGTCACATGTGTTTTGAGTAATTTGTACGTCACACTCAGTCGTTTCCGCTTTAATCGGGGTGTTACAAGTAATTGGTTAAACATGCCATCCTAAACAAAATGATACCAAATCATGCAAATAAGACCACAAAAAATGTAATTTAATCAAACACAACAATAATAACACAAAATATGATGATAAAAAAGCAAGATTTTCAGTAAACATTCGTCATACGTTTATTAAACACCCGAAAACACATTTAATACATAATTAATTAGCCAAATTGATGTGAGAAAATATATATAAATAATAATCACGAATCGCAACTAAGCTGTAAAAACCAAAAAATCTATCCTAGTTCACACAAACGGCAAGTGTACCGATCGCGTATAGCAAAGACAGAGAAAGTTCGGATATCGAACTCGAAGACACGTGAGAACGACTCAGATTATAAACCCAAATCCAAGTCCTACCTTTTAATATTTAATTGATTTTATATTAATTATTTTAAACTAACTAACTTAACTTAATTTGACGAAACTAACATGAATACTTAACGGGATTTAACAATTATGGGAAAGTGAATCACCTAGGTAGGATGATCTAACGGTTGTAGGATGGCTCGGTTGCTAACACGTGGTTGAAACCAGGGTTCTAAAGATGAGCTAACAAAGGTGAAGCTAAGGTAACCGGGTCACTACTGTCAGTTTTACCAGAAAACCCTAACAACGTCTAGTTGACTTTTAATCTTTGGTTGTTTATTCTAAGTACCCTAATAACTCAACACCCGGTCCATGTTTAAGCTACAAGACTCGCTAAGGTTCAAGCTATTATAAACCTAGGAGAAAAGGGGTAATTCAACACTAAGGATAAAACAACTCAACTTACAAACTTAACCTAGCCGACAATGGGAAAAACCGCACATGGTCTCGCAACGACTAACCCAATCAACTAACTAGCAAGATAGGTCGACACCTAAGGTCTTGGTCCAACTCAAAGGTGATTTTAATAATCTATGAAACACAAACCCTAATGATACGTCTATCACAATCAATCAACACACAAAGTATTAACCGAAATATGCAATTAACGACCACACAAAACTAATTCACGCAATAATCAATCACACGGGGCTCATGTAACCTAAGATACATCTATGGAAATAGATATAAACGGAATTAAATCACTAAAGACGAACTTGACAATATAAAAACAATCAACCACTTGTTAAGCACCCTAAACTAGTTTATTTTAACTGTTAAACATCAAACCTAGATGATTCAATCAAGTTTAGCCTATAATAATCATGGAACACCAGTAAATATGAATAATAATAATAATCACCATGGTCATTAGAAACTGAATAAAACTCGTTTGGTTTATTAAAAACATAAAATGAACCTTAAATCGTTAAAACAATGAAACCGAACAAAACAATGATCAAACACAAAACCGAAAGCTTCTCCTATTTAATTCTTCGACTTTAGAGCTCCTCCGGTGGTCGGTAGGTTAATATCATCAATATAGGGTTTAACACTTTATATAAAAATCTTAAACTTGTAAAACAAGTTAATATAATAAACCTAGTCGAACCAGCCCCTAATAAGACAAAACAGTCGGGCTAAGGCATTTGAAATTGATGGGATGTTTGGGACGCGGCGTAGCGTGAGCTGGAGGGCTGACCTGGTCGCGTGTGGCGGCCAGGACCCTTGGTTCTTCGTTTTCGTTCTTCTGACTCGTTTATACTTCGTGCGTGCATACCGGCTTCATCCGATCCCCGTTTTAGCTTATTTTTTCTTCATTTAACTCATTTTCGCTCTCTACGACAAGGAACCTATAACATACGCAAACATGTAAATTTACGCAAGAAAAATTGATATTCGTTAACGTTTAAGCGCAAAAATGACATAAAACAAATATGAGAACATGTGTGTTTTACAACACATCAAACATTCCCACACTTAAAACTTTTTCGTCCTTGAAAAAGAATTATGTACATGATCATAACCGATAGATAATAGCACCTCAACTCTTGACTTTTTTTCCAATATTCAAAAACATTATCCAAACATTAACCGCAATTGCCGGTGTTTTGGTCCACTTTAAACTCATGCCCTTTCCATACGCAACAAGACAAATAACATGTGACGGTTTTTTTTTATATTTATATAAACTAGTGGATGCCAAAATTAATAAATATATTTTTTTATTTTGCTCGGTTTTACCGACCCAGAACCACCTCAAGTTGACTTAAACCTCATATCTAACTGAATAAAACAAAATATAACATTTAAGCAAAACTGAGACGATCAAGGATATTGTTTGTCCACCTAAATTTAGGCATTAAAGTCTACTAGGCAGCCACTTAGATATTCGATTAAGTGCAATTAAGAACTAACTAGCTAGCGTTCCCCACTACATGGAATACCCCCGTTATTAAGCAACACCCCCGGACCATCACCATCGGTGAGTATACATGAATTCATCTGTCGGTTTATATATGACGTGAGCTTTGTGGTATGTTTCTTAATGGTAATAGGACGCCAGCAAGGATACCTCATATGGCTAACATCGTGGTTTGATCAAGTCAGTAATGTAAGTTGTACTTTAAAGCACGAGTGATCAAGTTTTATGACTTATGATTTGGCAATAAATTGCGGCTTTACTATTTTTATCTTGTTTAAATATTCACAAATCCACTTAGGCGATGTGAATACCCAGATGATATATTGTTTACGACCCATGGTCTCTGAACCCTGGAGCATCCCATCTGTATAGGAATTAATGTTATAAAACCATACACCTATGAAGTGTCTACCACTAAAACTAGACGTGTGTTTTTTTATGTTTATATCATGGGCTAACTTGTATACCCTAATGTTAAACATATCCAAGCATCGCATTTCAACATTCAGATTTTCATATAGATTTAGCAATCAAATCAAACATGAGGCTTAGTATGGCCCACACTTTCATCCCAAAATTATTTTAATGCATCCCAGTAAAGTTCAAGCAATTTAAGAATCAGTTAAAGACAAACATGTACTATCTATACCAACTAAAGAGCTGAGCCCACCGACACACCCCAAATTAAATGCTCTGATTTAAAAACTCATTTTTCTTTAAGAATTCAAAAGTGATAATGATTGGTAGTTAATATCATTTCATGTTAATGCATAAAAATTCGAAAACAAGGGACAACTTTTTTTAAAATCTTTTTGGTTTTCTGAATTTTTCTATTTATTATTATTATTATTATTATTATTATTATTATTATTATTATTACTATTATTATTATTATTATTAATTTTTTTTTACAACTAAGTAAATAAACTCTCATCCCCACACTTGAACGACGAATCATCCCCGATGAGTATTAGGAAAAGAAACAAAAATAAAATAAACTAGAAATAAAAAAATAATAAGATAAAAGAACACATTACTCCTTTGGTTTGTGTGCATGCCTTCATAATATGTGTATCAACGGCCATATAGCATTTCGTTCGTGGCCGCAACCTCGGGGGATAGTTCCAATACGTCATCCAGAGCTAATATGTGGAAAGATGTAACCTGTACTAAGCAATATCGCTCGCATATAGCAGCGTACACAAATAAAACAAAAGTAAGTAATAAACATATTTTTGTATTTTTATGATTTTTTTAATTTTTTTGGATTTTGTTCGTTTTTTTATTTTTATTATTATTTTTTTGTATAAATAAAAAGACAAATAGAATACTCTTAAAAGAAGTTGCTCGAATGGAGATTGAGTACGAGCGGCTTCAATCGGGAGGATCCTTAGTAACATATATAAAGATACATAAATAAAAACTCAGGCGGCCTCCCGAGAGCGCTTGGTTTAATGGCTCAGCCTGACCCCTCTCTCACGTCAAAACCAAATATGTTGTAAGGAGCAAAACCTCGCCTTCCTCCATGCTCGCCTTCTCACCAATATAGTGATTTAGACGATGGCCATTAACTTTGAAACTCCCATTCTTGTCTTCAATTTCGATCGCTCCATACGGGGAGACTTCCTTAACTAACTGTGTATGGCCCATACCATCGAGAACGCAACTTTCCCGGATGCAACTTAAGTTGGGAATTAAACAAGAGTACGGCGTCCCCACACTTGAACTGCTTATCGCCTCTCAACTTCCTATCATGCAGCTCTTTGGTCTTCAGCTTAAAATTGTACAAGTGTGCATAGGCATGATCGCGGCGTTCCTCTAACTCATGTATCTAATGAAAGCGGTGAACTCCAGCAGTCGAAAGATCAAGGTTAACTGTTTGAAGCGTCCAAGAAGCACGGTGCTCCAACTCAACAGGCAGATGGCAAGCTTTCCCATACATCATCCTAAACGGTGTGGAACCGGAGTTTTGTACTTTATATAGAAAGCCCAAAGCATCATCTAATTTGTCAGACCAATCCTTTCGATTTAGCCCAATCATCTTCTCAAGAATGCATTTAATGCCTCGTTTACTCACCTCTACATGTCCACTAGTCTGTGGGTGGTAGGCAGTTGCAAGCTGATGGGTGACCCCATAGCGTTGCAACGCCTTCTCTATATGCGCGTTGCATAAGTGAGTACCTCGATCGCTGATCAAAGCTTTCGGTACACCAAAACGAGAGAAAAGATTTTTCAGAAATCTCACTACAACTCGGGCCTTATTAGTGGGCAAGGCTCTGGCCTCGACCCACTTGGAGACATAATCAACTACCACAAGTATGTACTTGTTCCCTCTAGATGGAGGGAACGGGCCCATAAAATCAATACCCAAAATGTCAAAAAACTCGTAAACCTAAATAGGATTTTGGGGCATCTCATTTCGGGATGAGATGTTACTGACACGCTTGCATCAATCATAGCTTTTAACGAACGCATGAGCGCTTTTAAAAATCAAAGGCCAATAGAATCCTGAATCGAAGACCTTCTTAGCAGTAAGAATAGAACCATGGTGACCTTATGTCGGTCCCTCATGACAGTGGCTCAAAATCGCCACCCCTCTTCAATATCCACACAGCTCCTCACTAGATGATCAGCACCTATACGAAAAAAGAAATGGGTCGTCCCAGATGTAGAACTTTACGTCAGCAAAGAATTTCTTTTTTTGTTGATGAGACATCCTTCTAGGGAGGGAACTGTCGACAAGAAAGTTCGCGATATCAGCAAACCACGGGTAGCCGTCATTCTGGGCTCTGACAAACATGAGATTCTTTATCGGGAAATGGTCATTGATGTTGACCCCAACATCTCCAATCTTGGCTCTCTCAAGACATGACAATTGATCGGCCGCCACATTCTTGGCCCCCTTTTTATCACAGATTTCGATATCAAACTCCTGAAGCAGCAGGATCCATCGGATGAGACGAGGCTTTGCGTCCTGCTTGTTGAAAAGATAACGAATGGCAACATGATCCGTGTAGGCGACTATTTTGGACAGAACAAGATAGGACCTAAACTTATAAAATGCAAACACCACAGCTAACAGCTCTTTCTCAATGGTGATGTAATTCTCCTGAGCATTGTTTAGAGTCCGGCTCAAATAGTTGATAAGGTGGAAGTGCTTATCCTTCCACTGTCCAAGCACTACTCCAACGGCATAGTCGCTTGTGTCGCACATCAATTCGAATGGAAAAGACCAATCGGGAGCAATCATGATTGGGGCGTTAACGGGTTTGTTTTTTATTAGATCAAACGTCGCGATGCACTGTTCAAAGAAGACAAATGGAGCGTCTTTCTCTAGTAACTTGGTCATCGGTCTCGCAATTTTCAAGAAATCTTTGATGAGTCGGCGATAGAAACCAGTATGACCTAGGAAGCTACAGATGGATCTCACAGAAGTGAGAGGGGGAAGATTAGAAATGGATTTAATTTTAGCTCGATCGACCTTGATCCCCGCACTCGAGATCCTATGTCCTAGAACGATGCCCTCGGGTACCATGAAGTGACACTTCTCCCAGTTGAGGACTAGGTTGATGTCGACGCAATGATCCATCATCCTATCAAGGATGGAGAGACAATGATCAAAAGAATACCGAAGATAAAAAATCGTCCATGAAGACCTCCATGGAATCCTCGATCATGTCTTGAAAGATCGCCACCATACATCACTGGAAATAGCTGGAGCGTTACAGAGTCCAAAGGGAATGCGTTTATAAGCAAATGTGTCAAAGGGAATGGTTTTCTCTTGATCATCGGGAGAGATCGGGATTTGGAAATACCCAGAGAAACCATCCACAAAACAGTAGTACTGCTAACCCACCAAACGCGCAAGCATCTAATTAATGAAGGGTAGAGGAAAGTGATCTTTCCTAGTGGCATCAGCCATTCTGCGGTAGTCGATGCAGACTCTCCAACCGGTCGAGGTCCTAGTGGGAATAAGCTCATTCATTTCATTGGTGACGACAGTCATGCCACCCTTCTTGGTAACCACTTGGACCGGACTCACCCAGGTGTCACACCCCAACCTACGGCGGAAATGCTGGGGCGCGAACTGATTGTCACAACTCTCAAGGTTATTATCATGCACAATATAAGTTTCAATATCTATTTAATAATTTCAAATAATTCAAGTACAAAATACAACTTATTAAACAAACAACAACTATAAATTTAATTCTTGATTGTATCATTCCTAACGTAAATTCTTCACTAAGTCTTCACCAACCTGCATTAAATTTCTACGATAACATGCATATGCCTATAAAATAGAATTTTGTCAACAACACATGTTGAGTGAGCAACACACCAGTTTAGTTGTACATATAGTATACATAACAAAATACGTAGCTGCAACAAGTCATATGAGAATAACAAAATAACCAAATGAGCAAGTATAACAAGTATAACTAAGATGTCGAGAAGCATAAAGGCTAACGACTGGGGTATGATCATACTAGACTGAGATTATGTTGGACCTCTCAAAATGCGGAAGCATACAAAGAAAATAAGCACATAACCAAGTAAGGTATAAGATGTTAACACATAAGACAAAGTTGCAGTTTTTGAGTATAAGTATATATGAGAATTATAATCTACGCATATGTCCCCAAAACGTGGAAAAAGAAGTAAAATAGGGGAATTTGGTACTCACCTTAGTAATTAAGTAAGGGATAATGATTAGGTAAGAAAGCGGTAAATGAAGCTCTTTGGGAATGATACCAACGGGAAGTCCTAATAAAGAATACTTGAGGAAATAAATATGAATCGTATAAAGAAACTGAAACTAGTTAGAGACTCGGGAATTGATGATTGAATGTACTAACGAAAGTTAAATATTACATGACTTTCAATACTTTTATCATTTTAATTTATCAAGTTTATACAAAATAATATGTTTTAAATTATATAACTTAATTTTATAAAATACTTAACGAAATAAATATTCATAAATTTTTAGATAGATAATATAAAGAAATTGTTTTAAAATTAGTATTTTATACTAAAAATGTATTTATGTATTTACGTATATTCTTATATTATTAATAAAGATTTCTATTAAATAACTATCGTGAATAATTAAGGTACTAAATAATAACTAACAATATTTATATAAAATATAATATTTTTTTATAAAATGCTTGAATTTAAATATTTTATGTTAAAACCCTTTTTAATTAATAAAACTTTAAATAAATGATAATAACTAATATATATAATTTTAACCATGAATCGGAAAACGTTTAGTTAATGTGTCGGTTTTAAAAAAAATATCAATTTATTATTAGTCTTGTGGTATTTATAATTGAATTTGTTGAATTAATATATTATGTATAATTATAATAAACTAAAAAAAATAAAAACTTCAAAAAGCAGCCTACCAGCCGGCATGACCTTTAAACACATCCACCCCTAGCCAACGGGCTAGGGGGTTTAGTTGTTGTTAACCCAAGCCAGAAAATATATGACAGACAGTTAAAGATCCAAGTTTAAACATAAACCCTAACTAATCAAATCGGTCAAACCCGTGTATAATTGTTCGATCAAGCATAGGGTTTTTGATCTGCAGAAGATAACGAGTTTAACCATGTATTTATATACCTCGATTGAAGATCGTTGCAGGGTTAATCAGACAGAAACAGGGCCGACGGTGGTGATGATGAGCGGACCAATAAACAACGATGATAACTCAATTAAATAGAGGGTTTAGGATGGCGAGGGTTAGAATATGGGGTCTGCAAGTTCAATTGGATTATTACGATGTATATTGTGTTCTACAAAATTAAACGAATGACGGTTCGTTTAAAAAGGTAAAAGGGATCAATGATGATACAATTGACATATTAGGGGTGTCGGTTAAGACCGATTTCAATGATAATAAGTGATTTCCAAAATCAATTCCGGCAATTAAGGTCCAAGTTAATTATTTATAGATTCGGGTCCAAGAAATAGAAATGGATACGGGTATGGGTCTTGGCACCCCAGTTTTATAAATGGGTTATAAAACAAGTTACAACAAGGGACCCTGGAGTTTGAAGGTGGATATAATATAAGCTAAAAGTTTAAGTTTGGGTTGAATTTGTAAACTTAAGAAAGATATAATTAAAATAAACAAATAATAATATACTAATCAATTTAAACTTGATAAATGCGGTAAAATTTTCCCTAATATCGAAATGGGTCGGGTTTTAAGTAAAGATATAGTTTTTGAAAAGTCCGAGTTGTTACACCAGGAGCTATCAGATATAGGAAAAATAATTTCCGCATCAAGGAATTTGATGATTTCTTTCTTAACGACCTCTAGCATTTTCGGATTAAGCCTCCGTTGAGGCTGAATGAAGAATTTGAAATTATCCTCCATGAGGATTTTATGAGTGCAGAACGCGGGATTAATCCCTTTGATGTTGATAATCTTTCATCATATCGCCTCCTTGTGCGCTTTCAACACCTTCAACAACACTTCAACTTCTCAACCTCCGTCAAGGCAGACGCGATGATGGCGGGTAGATTCCTCTCCTCGTCCAGAAATGCATACTCTAAAGAGGGAGGCAGACTCTCAACGGAGGGCCGGTCGCTCCGATCATCTCGCACGATCACAACAGCTGACTTTGAATTTAGGGGTGGTGACACTGTGTCATCCATTAATGGTTGAGCGGTCATTGCAGCTATTTCGACCTCTGAAATCTCCCTATAGAGAATATGTGGGTCAAGGTAGGTCCTCCACAGATGTCACTGAAAACCTCCCGCACATGCGACACAATGGTGTCAACGAAATATAGGGAGTCGTCCACCGACTTGGGGAGCTTGAGTGACTGTCTTACGCCAAAGGTGACGTTATCATCCCCAACTCTCAGAATCAATTTGCGCTCACGGACGTCGATCAACGCATGTGCGGTGGCAAGGAATGGTTGGCCTAAAATGAGCTTGACACAATCATCCTCATTCATATCCAGAATGACAAAGTCCACTAGAAAGATGAACTTGTCGATACGAATGAGCATGTTCTCGACCACCCATCTCGGGTATTTCACAAAACGATCAACAAGCTGGATACTCATTTGGGTTGGCCTTGGTTCGCCAAGATCCAACTTACAGAAGACAGAATATGGCATAAGATTGATGCTGGCCCCAAGGTCAGCCAAATCATGTCGAACCATATCGTCGCCTAAGATGCAGGGAATCGTGAAACACAAAGTATCGGCCATCTTTTCAGGAAACTTGCTTTGTAACACTGTAGAGCACCCAACACTCAACGGAATAGAAGAGACCTTAGCTAGCTTCTTCTTATTGGAAAGAATGTCCTTGATAAAATTTGGCATATTTTGGCATTTGAGTGAGCGCCTCATGGAAAGGAATGTTTAGGTGAAGCTGTTTGAGAAGTTCAAGGAACTTGGAGTTTTGTTCCTCATCTATGTCCGATCAAAGTCTCCCAATATAAGGCAATTTGGGTCTATAGACTCTCAGAGGTGGGTTTGATGATGATGAAGGTTTATCGGCCGGCTTCGTACTCGCTGGGATATTCTGCTGGTGTGCCTCGGTCGGAGGAGGCTCCATCTAGATCTCCTCGTCCACCTGCTCCTCTTCATCGACCCCAGGTGTTACAACTCTCAAAGGATCAGCATCTCTCTCTCTTCTTGCATCGCTCCTAGTAGTCACTGCTTTGGCGAACCCTCTCGGATTATACTCGCTAGTGAACTTGGTGCTCTTTCGGATAACTAGCTGGAAATCTCTCCGATGTGATGCTCAAGATTAGCTAGATATGTGGTCTGGTTTTTTAGTAAAGCATCGTGTTCCTCAAATTTCGCTTCCTTTCTCACTCGGTTCTTCTCATCATGCTTCAGCAGCTCTACCATCATGTCCTCTAGTGAGGATTTCTTCTCCTCTCGCCAATTGTTCCGAACTCTCTTGACCTGAACTCCCATGCCTGAATACATTCTCTCGACGCTGGTTTTGGTACTAGGCTTGGTAGCCACTGGCTTGTCCCCGTCGATAGTTATTCTGATTTCTCTAGCCAATGTTCCCGCCGAAGGCGGGGTTTTGATACCTCAAGGGGTTGTTGACGAAGTCAATCTCCTCCTGATGGCTACCAGGCTTAACAGGACAGTCAATAATGTCGTGACCCCCTCGGCAAACCTCACATTTCGCGACGCTCTTAATGGTAAGATCTCTAACGAGTTTAATCAAAGCAACCATTTGCGCTTGAATTCTAGTGTTCGAATCGACCTGAATTACTCCTCTCGATGATGTGGAAGAATTTATGCCTCTGTGCCCCTCGTAGCTCGCTGCTAGATCATAAAAAAGGACGACACACTTATCGAGATCTTTGTTCTTGAGGAGGTTCCCGTTAGCAGTCTTGTTCAACATCTCTCTCACGTGATGTGTGGCTCCATTGTAGAATTTCTCGATGAGCATCCAGTTATCTAAACCACGATGAGGACAACTAAGAAGGATGTCCTTGAATCTTTCCCAAACTTCCCCGAAAGACTCGTCGGATCTCATAAAGAAGAAACAAATCTCCTCACGGAGTCGAGCGGATTTAGATGGCGGAAAAAATTTGGTCATGAATTTCTCTTGAAGGCCTGCCAACAGGGCCGTCTCTGAGAATGCGTCGTTCTTTATAGACCCTGTGCGAGTAAAAAAATGGGCCCCAATATAAAATTAGTAATAAAACGATAATGTGATAACATACGAGCAATAAACAAAACAATACTTCGCGAGGCACTTCTAGCACTTTTTATAGCAATTTTGTTGATCAACTTTTCGTATGTTAAGTTCTTTAGTATTTATCTCTCTTTTTTTCCTTTTTAAAATCGGATATGCGTTTAGGAGGGATAATTTTTGAAAAGAATACAAAACTATTAAGCTAAAACTTCAACTAATCAACCATATCAAAGTGCATTTGTAAACAAGTAAACGGATAAACCTAATCAAATATTCCTCAAAAGTTCACCTTTTCTCATATTATTTTAATGAGATGATGGATCAGAACCATAATACTAAAGTATATATCTATTCTGTTGAATGCTTTTGTAATTACATATATCATAGATCACTTTCTTATATTTTTTTTACATCGAGTGACACATATATAAATGTCACATCTTATTATATAAAGTGATCCAGTTAAATACTTGAATTAAAGAGTTAAAAAAAGTAAGAAAATCTAAATTGATAAAGCTTAGATTACGATATGCAACATAGTTCATGTAAGAAAAAACAAACAAACGATGGGCCTTTGTTTGTTTCAGTTTTGAAACTCTTTTTGAGTCTCTGGGCCTTCCCAACTGAAAAGGCTTTGATCTGGGTCTTTACATTTAATATTTGGGCTACACATTTATATTTGGATTTGTAGATGCTGAACATAAAAATAACTATGGGCCCCTTCAAGGCTTTGGGCCTTGTGTGGCTGCACAGCCTGCACAGGCCCAAATCCGGCCCTGCCCGCCCAAGTGGTTATGGATCCAGCACGTAGTGACTTCAGTCATTTGTAGGCTTTTCCGACAACTGAGAAGGGAAAAAGACGGAGATAAATGGCTTCATCGTTCATGCTGCCGATATTGAAAGTTTCGCAGATTTAAACAAACATGTTGATGAGGTTTGGAAAATCTTCGATCTTTAGCCCTTTGAATTGGGGTACGGTCTTGATGAGTTGCATGACGTGGGCAGGAATGGACTAGTTGCCAGCGGCTGCACCATCCGGTAAAGTGATGCTAAAATTTGGATTTGGTGTCGGCCTACCATAGTCAGCTACTACTCTCCTAAGCGGTTGGTCACCCATGTTCCTATCCCTAGAAGATGCGGAAGAAACAGTAAAAGAAGAATCAGAACTTGTCGGTGAAACAGAACGCTCTCTCTCAGGCTGGAATTTCTCGGTATTGTCAGATGTTTTAAGCTTCGGTGGTCCTTGTGAGCGAGTATGACGCATACGACTAAAAAGAAAACTAAAACTAACTAGGCTAAAATTAAACTAAAAACAAATAAACAAGTAAAAAAAAACATGTAAGTCCCCATACTCGGATCGTTCTCCAATCGCCTAAAACCGTGTCCCCGGCAACGGAGCCAAAAGCTTGATGTGCGAAAATATATATAAATAATAATCATGAATCCCAATCAAGCTTTAAAAACCAAACAATCTATCATAGTTCACACAAACGGAAAGTGTACCAGTTGCGTATAGAAAAGACAAGGAGGTCCGGATATCGAACTCGAAGACACGTGAGAACGGCTCAGATTATAAACCCTAATCCAAGTCCAACCTTCTAATATTTAATTGATATTATATTAATTATTTTAAACTAATTAACTTAACTAAATTAACTTAATTTGACGAAACTAACGAGAATACATAACGGGATTTAACGATAATGGGAAAGCGAATCACCTAGGTAGGATGATCTAACGGCTGTAGGATGGCTCGGGTGCTAACACGTGGTTGAAACCAGGGTTCTAAAGATGAGCTAACAAAGGTGAATCTAAGGTAATCGGGTCCATACGAACAGTTTTACCAGAAAACCCTAACGACGTCTAGTTAACTTTTAATTCTTGGTTGTTTATTCTAAGTACCCTAATAACTCAACACTTGGTCCATGTTTAAGCTACAAGACTCTCTAAGGTTCAAGTTACTATAAACCTAGGAGAAAAGGGGTAATTCAACACTAAGGATAAAACAACTCAATTTACAAACTTAACCTAGCCGACAATGGGAAAAACCGCATGTGGTCTCGCAACGACTAACCCGATCAACTAACTAGCAAGATAAGCTGACACCTCAGGTTTTGTTCCAACTCAAAGGTGGTTAATCTACTGATTTTAATGATTTATGCAACACAAACCCTAATGATACGTCTATCACAATTAATCAACATACAAAGTATTGACCGAACTACGCAATTAACGACCACACAAAACTAATTCATGCAATAATCAATCACAAGGGGCTCATGCAACCTAAGATACATCAATGGCAGCAGATATAAACGGAATTAAATCACTAAATATGAACTTGATAATAGAAAAACAATCGTCCGCTTGTTAAACATACTAAACTAGTTTATTTTAACCGTTAAACATCAAACCTAGATGATTCAAACAAGTTTAGCCTATAATAATCATGGAACAACAGTAAATAATAATAATAATAATAATAATCACCATGGTCATTAAAAACTGAATAAAACTCGTTTGGTTTATTAAAGACATAAAACGAACCTTAAATCGTTAAAACAATGAAACTGAACAAAACAATGATCAAACACGAAACCGAAAGCTTCTCCTCTTTAATTCTTCGTCCTTAGAGCTCCTCTGGTGGCTGGTAGGTTAATATTCTTCGATCAAGGGTTTTAACATTTTATATAAAACTTATAAACTTATAAAACAAGTTAATATAATAAACCCGGTCGAATCAGCCCCTAATAAGACAAAACAGTCAGGCTAAGGCATTTGGAGGTGATGGAATGTTTGGGACGCGGCGTAGCGTGAGCTGGAGGGCTGACCTGGTCGCGTGTGGTGGCCAAGCCCCTTTGTTCTTCGTTTTCGTTCTTTTGGCCCGTTTATACTTCGTACGTGCATACCGGCTTCATCTGATCCTCGTTTTAGCTTATTTTTTCTTCATTTAACTCGTTTTCTCACTCTCTACAGCAAGGAACTTATAACATACACAAACATGTAAATTCACGTAAGAACAATTGATATTCGTTAACGTTTAAGTGCAAAAATGACATAAAAACAAATATGAGAACATGTGTGTTTTACAACACATCACAAATCTAAGGCATTAAGATAAAATTAGTTACTCATGTCAGAAGCAAACATAAAAAAATACATTCAGTATCATTTATGTCGATTACAAAATACAAATTCAAAACACTATGTAACACGATTAAAACCATAAACAAACACATTAAATGTTGTGATCTCCATTCCTCTTACTCCCGAACACTTTTAACAAAAACAAACCCATAAACGCGTGATATCAAAATGTTACTTATGGCTCAAACTTCGTTATAGTTGTAACGGGTCATTCCAAATAATGGAGCATCCATCAGAGCATAGACATAAACTTCAAGCGACAAACAAAGAGCTACATGTGAAGCACCATGAACAACCATACGATTGAGCACCTACAAACAACCTTACAATTAAGCACCGGTGAACAACCAATAGAAAAATCATAACAATTAAAAGGATCGGCAAAAGGCGCCAGACCACTGTCGCCTCTAATCTACAACCACTATGGGTTTATGAATACAACATGTCGAAAGTTGGCCATCCACCTTCCCTACTTACCAAATGTGTTACACAACGTTGCACAATCACGACAAGGGCAAAATCCCATTGCGCATCCACTAGACCTTTGTCGTTGTTAAACGACCGCCACATAGGATTTCTAAATAGAACTTGATAACAGTACGCCAGCCACCGCCGCATACCTATGACATTAAATAATTGGGATGTTTTCCTTTTTAACACCGCCACACTACGACCACAATACCAACCACCAAAACCCGACTATTCTAAATGGCACACCACCACGAAGTGATATCGTATCGCCAATGGAGGGTGTAACATCTCGGATTTTTTGTATTTGTATTCGTGTATGGTTAACCCAACTCGGGAATATAGTTCGGATCTTTGTATTAATATATTATTGTATTTATTAGTATTTAACCTTGTCTAACTTAATTTATATCCTCATAACTTTCAAACTCGTCGTAACAACTCTTAAAAACCTAAAAATCGCTTATTTTGGCTTAAAATAGCATTAGAAGTTCAGGGGCTAAAAGAGACAAATTATGAAAGCCAGATATTCAGCCACCCCGCGTGGTGCGTAGGACCAAGCTAAGTCCTACGTATGGCGCGTAGCAGACGTTAGATCAGCAAGAACTCGATTTTGACTCGTTTATAAGTTTTCATTAAACTAGAATATGCTTTGACATCATACCAAAGCATATTCCACTGAATTCTTTGAGTAGGGAATAAGAAATTGTGTTAATTTTTGTTAAATGGTGATTTTCCTTCCATTATGCTAATTGTTTCAATTAATATCAAATCCTTGTTCAATATGTCAAACCCTCTTATTTTAACCATACCTAACATCTGTAAAACATTTTCCCTAAATTAATCATGTCGTTACTTATTGTTTGTGGTGTTAATTCCTCAAGAAACTCTTTCGGTTTGACTTTGGTGCTTCAAGACCCTTTGACTCGTGTTTTCTCATTGCTAATATTTCCTGGTAAGTTTTCTTCAATTAAAAGCATTGGTTTTTATCTAACTAACAAAATCTCTCAATTAGTTTTACTAATTGGTGGAGTTTTGTTGGTCAATATGATTCTGACCCGTTTAAGGGCATATAAGTCAATTTTAATGATTTTTCAATTACTCTATCTTCTAATCAAAACTAGCTTTCGGGTCAGGAGACTTTTATGTTTGTTTTGATATTTGAGTGTATTGGTCAAAACCCGACTCCCAAATCGAAGTTCGGATTCTGAACAGTACCAGCTCATTTAAACGTTAAAAATCTCATATCTTGAGTTTTATACATCCGTTTGACCTGATTCTAGTGGTTATGTTATCATTTTTAATTCTACTTTATTGTCTCAAAGTTTCAGATATGTTTGTGTCAGATCAGTCAGCACATTAAAGGCTCATGACTCGTTTAATATTCTTACTTTATTATTTAGCTCACCAATCATTAAGGTGAGTAATAAATCCCCATCTTTTGTTGTTTTAAACCTTTTGGGGACCTTATGCATACCTTATAATATTTTTATATATCATATTATATCACTTCCAAATCTTGAATATTGTGTGGTTGATCAAATAAATGTTTATATGTTACTTGTTATTTGCTCAGTTGTTTATTTATCGCATTCGGAGAGATCCATCATAATCACATTATAGTATGATCATACGTCGTCTTAGTAGTCATCGATTGTGTTTGATTAATCATGGCCAACCGACAACTTTATTTGTATTTATTTTGTCTTAGTAGCCATAACCTGTGTTCGAGTGGCATGGTCAACCGACACCAATTATTTGCTCATTATTTGTTTAATATTTAATTGTTGATACTCATGATATTGATTTGCATATATTTATATATATTATTATCATTATCAAAATCTGGTGATTACTTACTCAACATGTGTTGTTGACAAACCTATTTTTACGCATATTGCACGATGTTTATCTTGGATGGTTGAAGTAATTGAAGAACTTGGTTTATTTGCTTTTATGTTATTATAATAAACAAGAATATTTGATTTATTCGGTTATTTGTAACTTCTTTTGAATCTGTATACTTGATTTGGATTTAATAAAGTAATTAGATATTGTCACTAATATTGTTATGTTAGTGCACTGTGAGCTGTGAGCAATCCGTTCGCGCCCTGAAATTATGCCTTAGGTTGGGGTGTGACATTGGGGTGAAACCCTAATCGATGGGTTGCTAAAGATGATGGTAATGATGACTGTGGAGGCTGAAGATGGTGGTACCGGTTAAAGACGATGGTGGGGATGGGTTGCAAACGATGGTGAGGATGGATTGCTGCAATGAAATTGCACAAGGGAGAGAGGGAGAGAGAGAGAGAGAGAGACTGTAACCGGTGGTGGCTAGCGATGTGGACTCCTTAGTGGCAGTCACTCTTGGAGGTGTTGGTTGGTGCATGATGGTGGCAGTAATGTAAGGGTTTGAGCTCTGTAATATGTTTTGAAATGAATGGAACAACTTAATTTACACGAGGGAGATATACATTTAAAGTAAGCATGAGCATGTGGAACGTTGTTAACTCAATACAAAATGTACAAGAAAACATGCATCAATAACAACACAAAACACAATATTAAAGGAATAGTAGAACACTATAACCATGTGTGAAAACATATTCTAAAAATAATATATATAATAACTTTGTGATTGTCGTTTTAAAAAATGTATATTATGCTATTATTATAAGTAATTGACACGTATGATTGCAAATTATTAGAGGGGACGGGGTGGTCCGTGATGGACCATCCATCATGCGTTATAGGCAAAGGAACTCCGCCGCCACCCCTTTCATCACGAGTGATGGGGTGGTTATCACAGGATCAGTGGGTTAACGTGATGGTGAACTCTCTCCAAAACCCATCACACTACCATCATCCTCACTAAATTTTATCACTAGTGATGGAATGTGGTGGGATGAGGTGACACACCCTCATTGGGTGTTGCAAGTGATGGAAAAACAACCACCCCCCCTTAAAGAAATTAGTAAAAGTTGTTATTAATTTAAATAGATAGTCCTTATATGTAAAATAATGAAATATCCCTAGACTTAACAGAAAGAATTAATAGAATTAGTGTTAGTGGCTAAAGTTGTTGTAAAATGACAATGTTAGGAGTTGAAATAGGTCAAACTTGTACTTTATTGCAACTGTTTACCAGAGGATTCTGAAAGACTTAGGGGCTGTTTGGCAAGTGCTGAAGCATTAAGTGCTGAACCATTAAGAGGTCTGAATGATTAAGAGGCTCTGAGCCAGTAAGTGCTGAATCAGTAAGTGTTGTTTGGTTGGGCCTCTGAATGAATGCGTAGAATGACTATTTTACCCCTTTGACCTATTTGTGTTGAATGAAATATATCTATTTAATCAGAGCACATAATAATTATACAAACACTATACAACAAACCCAGGTTGATATGAACTTGTTTTGATCCATTACTTGACCCGCCCATCTTATGTTACTTTTTATGCAAATTATCATGCAACCGTTTTGGATCGATAAGATCAGTGATACTAACAGGATAAGTTGAGACTTGAGACAAAGTCAATACAAAAAAGTCAACTTTCTAGATACATGTATACAGTTATGACAAAAAAAAAAATCTATGTACTTATCAAACTAACTTTTCAATCAATATTTTACATATATTAGTTGTAGACAAAACAAACAAGTTCCTAAAAAGATTACAAACATCCTTGGGCCTTGACTTCTCTGACCATTTACCATCACTTGACCATTTACCAACACTTAGTTGTGCAAGCATTGTTTACATCTATAAGTTCTAAAGCATCCGACGGGCTTTCAAACAATTTGTTCACCGGATTTTTGAGCCAGCTGGACCATCATTATCGTTCATGTTTGAGCTATTTGGTCCTGCTTCATGTACACCATGGTTGACTATTACTGGTGGGGTCCATCCTATAACTGTCATGTGCTCTTGATGAGAATCCGAAGGCTGAACTAAACAAGGGTTGCAACGAGCACCGTTTGTCAAGTATTCACGTAACGAGACCCGACAAACAGGACATGTGCAGTGTTGCTGCAGCCAACGGAATTTTTTTAAAACGAACCAACGGAAAGGTTATACAAAAAAAAACGGCTGTTAACCGATGACCAATTTCATGGTTTTAAACCGAACCATGAACACCCCTAATCATAACTAGAAGATGAAGTTGGCTGTAATTCAATCAAAAATACAAGCCTTAAAAAAAGTTGACTGGTGTTCAAAGCAACAATAAAAATCATGTAAAATACAAGCAATACATAAAAGAAACAAACAAAATTTGTCTAGTTCTCTAAACAAAGTTTGATCAATTTGTTATGCTAATCACTCAATATTGATTATAACATTCTATAGAAGTTTGTCACATACTCTAATAGCATTCCAAATCTAAAAAATAAAAAGTGATGAAGGATGGGAAAACAAAGAACACAAACACTACACATACTTAGCAGATAGGAGAACAAAGGATGAACCAAAGAGTTCATCAATTTCGGATATAAAATTGGCAAATTGCTATTAGATTGAAAAAATTACCTGGGTAGCAGATGAGATTGAGATCTGTTCGGAGGTCAGTTGCGATTTGGGAGGTAGGGAGCAGCGATGGTTAGGCTGACGGTTGCAGATGAGGGAAAGAGGTTATATTAGGTTAAGGCTTATTCTAGTCCTCCTTTCCATTCAGATTCTCCATTCAGATGTATCTTTTGAATTAGCCAAACACTTCACATATTCATGTCTGAATGGGTCCATTAAGTACCAAACAAACACCCCCTTAGTGTTTTTTTCTATTAACAACATACACTTGATGAAATCGAACCGGAATATTTCTTAGGTTGTCACAAAATTCTTGTTATATACATAGCTTTAAATTCGAAGCATGAGTCCATGATATAGCGACTCACCGAATGCAAATGGGCCAGGGGAAAATATTGGCATATAGCACGCTCCTGGCACGTGCAAGAATTCAAATTATATCCATCTCACCGAATACGAAATGGGCTAGGGTTTTAGAAAAAACACACACAGGTCGGCGGTCTCGGTCAGTTCGGTCAGCTGCCCGTTCCTTTTCACCCCTTCTTCTTCTTCTTCATCCTCCCGCTTCATACCATTCATTCGAAATTATATATATATACTCTCTCTCTCTATAAATATATACACACGCACACCTCTTCTCTCTACACTTCATATCGGTGCTTCAAATCTCATCTGCCGTCATCCGATTTAGGTATAATTTGTTAATTGTTGTTCTAATGTCAGGCTAGGGTTTATATAACGCTTGATTATGTTAGGTTTCAGCTTAGATCTTAGTGTTTGCTTAAGGATTTGTTGTTTCTTCCGTGTTTATGTTTACCGGTTGGAATGTTACGCTGCCTAGGGTTTGATTGAATGATTGTTTGATGTTAGTGCTTTACTTACGTGGTTATAGATCTTAGTTTACTCGTTGATTGATGCTGTTACTTTTAGGTATACTCGTTAAGGTTTTTACTGATTGATACGTTAGTAGTTGGTTTGGGAGATTTTGATTGATTGATGTTTGTTAATATAAAGCTGTGATGCTTCTTTACCATAAGTTTTTGTACAAGGATAGTCATATTGACAGTTATTTGAAATTTTTTGTGTATGTTAAGAGTTCTGTTGTTATGTTCTGAGAGTTTTCATTGGTAAAATTGGATGCGAAAGTGATTGAGATGGTTATAACTTGCAAAATAATAAGAAGTCGCATTTTGATTAGAAGCTACAGTTGATTTGCAGGCTAAAAATTATTCTGAGCATTTGTTGTTAGTCACTGTGATGCTGTTCTACTTTTTTTTTAAGTATTTATGACGGGTTGTCTGTCACTGACAGTCTGCAACACTGTTTTCTAATTGTTACTCATGCTGTTATGGTTGTTGTTAATATGTTTTTCTTGCTTCTTGCTAACATGGCAAATTCACAACTGTGATTTATGAGTTCTAGGGACGCATAATATTTTATAGACCGTGTTTAAAGTATGGAACTAAGTACCGATATGTTTGCTGAATACGATAACACTGACTTTAAAATAATCATTATTTTGAGTAGGAAAAATGGCTGTGGAGATCACACAATTCTTATTATCTGCTCAATCAGCTGATTCAAAGGTCAGAACCGAGGCAGAGAACAACCTTAGGCAGTTTCAAGAGCAAAACCTGCCTGGATTTCTTCTTTCTCTGTCACTTGAACTCTCAAACGATGGTAAACCTATCGAGTCCCGTAGGTTGGCTGGTATTGTGCTCAAGAACTCTTTGGATGCTAAAGATGCTACCACAAAGGACCACTTAGTGCAACGATGGATGTCAAATGATGCATCCTTCAGATCCCAAGTCAAAGGCTTGTTGTTAAACACACTCGGTTCATCCGTTTCTGAAGCAGGTCACACTGCTGCCCAAGTCATTGCAAAGATTGCTTCCATTGAAATCCCAAGAAAAGAATGGCCTGAACTTATTGGTTCATTGCTTGGAAACATGACTCAGCAAGATAAGCCAGCATCATTAAAGCAGGCAACTTTAGAGGCACTTGGGTATGTATGTGAAGAGATATCTCACAATGATCTTGTGCAAGATGAGGTTAACTCTGTTCTCACTGCTGTGGTTCAAGGTATGAATGTAAGTGAACCGAAGTCGGTCCGTCTTGCAGCAACGATAGCATTGTACAATGCTCTTGATTTCGCACAAACAAATTTTGAAAACGAGATGGAGAGAAACTATATTATGAAAGTTGTTTGTGAAACTGCCATGGCGAAAGAAGCAGATATTAGACAAGCTGCGTTTGAATGTCTGGTTTCGATAGCATCAACTTACTATGAAGTTTTAGAGCCGTATATGCCCACTTTGTTTGAGCTAACTGCAAATGCTGTTAAAGGAGATGAAGAAGGTGTTGCTCTTCAAGCAATTGAGTTTTGGAGTTCTATCTGTGATGAAGAGATAGAGCTTCAAGATTTTGAAACCGGTGATTCTGATTCATACGCGCATTCATGTTTCATTAAAAAGGCTCTATCTATGTTGGTTCCCATGTTGCTTGAAACTTTATTGAAGCAAGATGAGGAACAAGATCAAGAAGATGGAATCTGGAATCTTTCTATGGCAGGGGGGACGTGTCTCGGTCTCGTTGCTAAAACTGTAGGTGATGACATAGTGCCTTTAGTCATGCCTTTTGTGCAGGGTAACATTTCAAAGCCTGATTGGCGGTCTCGTGAGGCTGCCACATATGCATTTGGATCAATTCTTGAAGGCCCGAGTGTTGAAAAACTATCTCCAATGGTTGTCTCAGCGTTGGACTTTTTGCTTAATGCTATGAAGAATCAAAACAGTCATGTGAAAGACACTACCGCGTGGACTCTGGGTCGTATTTTTGAGCTGTTGCATAGTCCCGCTACTGGTTTTTCTGTTATTTCACCAACTAACTTTCAAAAAGTTATGGTGGTTCTTCTAGAAAGTATCAAAGATTCTCCAAATGTTGCAGAGAAGGTATGTGGAGCCATCTATTTTCTTGCTCAAGGGTATGAGGGTTTTGAAACCGGCTCATCTGTACTTACACCGTACCTTCCAAATATTATTTCCTCGCTTATCACAACTGCGGAACGTAATGATGCTAACGATACAAAGTTAAGATCTGCTGCTTATGAAACCTTGAATGAGGTGGTTAGATGTTCTAACCTTGCTGAATCATCTCAAATAATAACACAACTTCTTCCTGTTATCATGACCAAACTGGGACAAACAATCGAGCTTCAGATTCTGTCATCTGATGATAAAGAAAAACAAGGAGATTTGCAAGCTTTGCTCTGTGGTGTCTTGCAAGTAATCATTCAGAAACTCGGGGGTAATGATGAAACCAAGCCCATTATACTTCAAGCTGCAGATCAGATCATGACTATATTTCTCTCAGTGTTTGCGTGTCGTAGCTCAACCGTACACGAGGAAGCAATGCTCGCCATTGGTGCTCTTGCTTACGCCACCGGACCTGAGTTTGAAAAGTACATGTCTGAGTTTTACAAATATTTAGAAAAGGGTCTTCAAAACTTTGAAGAATATCAAGTTTGTTCGATCTCGGTTGGTGTGGTTGGTGACATATGTCGGGCTTTAGATGACAAAATATTACCGTATTGTGATAACATCATGACACTTCTACTTAAGGATCTTTCTAGTGGCGATCTACATCGGTCCGTTAAGCCTCCAATTTTTTCATGCTTTGGTGATGTGGCGCTTGCGATTGGTGAGCATTTTGAAAAGTATGTTGCGTATGCAATCCCAATGATGCAAGGAGCTGCTGAAGTGTGTGCACAGATAGATGTTACTGATGAAGAGATGGTGGAATATGGTAATCAGTTGAAAAGAAGCATCTTTGAAGCGTATTCGGGTATTTTACAAGGGTTTAAGGGTTCAAAGGCTGAGATTATGTTGCCTTACGCTTCTCATCTGTTAAAGTTTATAGAAGCTGTTGCTAAGGATGCTAACAGGTATATTGAGTTGTATTAATAAATTTAGGGGTGTGCACAAAACTGAAAAATCGATTTGAAACTGATAAAACCAAAAAAACTGAACCGAATTAGAAGCCGACGGTTCGGTTTTGAACTTTAGCAAAAAGCGAAATATTGGTTTTGGTTCGGTTTTGGATTTTGTTAAGAATCGAAATAACCAAAAAATTGAAATAACCATAATATTTTAAGCGTAACCATTATTAAAACAAAATCTACTAACGTGCATTTGTTTAGTTTTAACATATGGTTAATAACTATTAATACTAGTACCGTGCATTTGTTTAGTTTTAACATATGGTTAATAACTATTAATACTAGTACTTTTAATTTTGATTTTGATTTTGATTTTAAATGTATCTTTTCTTAGCTATTAATATTTTAAACCCAAATATTCAATATTCTATTAATCATTAGTTTAAATAATAAAAAAATATAGCATGCCCAATTTCAATATCTTGGGTCGGGTGTTTTTTTTTTGCCCAAAATGTTTTGGCTCTATTAGTAAAACCAAAAAAACAGCAACCATAACCGAATCGAACCCAAAAACCGAAAAAACCGAAACAAATGGTTTTTAAAAAATCATAAAATCGAAAGTTTGGTTTTAGTCAATAACCGCACCACACACGCTCATAAATAAATTGGGTTTAAAGAAAATGTTATAGGTGAAATACTATGAGTTTTGCAGGGATGAGAGTGTGGTGAGAGCAGCAGTAGCAGTGTTGGGAGATCTTGCAGATGCACTTGGTTCACATGTGAAGGTGTTTATCAAAGATTTGGCATTTTGTAGCGAGTTTTTGGGAGAGTGTCTTCAATCTGATGATGAGCAGCTTAAGGAGACTGCTACTTGGACTCAAGGGATGATTGGGCGCGTGTTTTCAGTATGTGGGTAAATTTGGTAATTGAAAAATATGCGTTTTTTTATGGTACGTGTCTGAAGTTTTGGGTCGGGACAGGGAATGTCGTATGTTGAATGTTTTTTTGTACTGTGAGTTTTAAGTACAAATTTGGGGAAAGGTCATTGTGTACGAGATTTAGCCACTATTATGGTGGCTCGTCATTTTTGTTAAATTTTTCTTGGTTTCATCTTTTGTGGTGTTTGTGTTTGTGTTGTGATAGTTAAATATATTTTTTATTCAAGTTTTCTAATAGTTATTCAGTCATTTACTTCAAAGGTTATTCAAAATCAAACACCAAACTATAGTTTTGGTGTTGATAAACCATTTTAACCCACCCAAATCGAAGCAAATCGGCTGTTGCAGCTAGTTTGAGATGTTTTTAGTGTAAAAGTTAGGTTTAATGTTTTGGTTCAGAGTGTGCTGCTTTTAGCCAGCTGTTTACCTTCTTTTAGGCCATGGAGTATAAATTCATGTGTCTTAATTAGCTCCACGTAGGTGACGTATAACTTACCATACCACCTTTTATTTCATCTCATGTAAAGGAAATGGTTCAATCTCGCTTAACTCCCCTAATTTAATTTAAAAACAGTTCTTAATTTAGTGTGTGAGTGTAAAGAATTTTAATTGTTAACCTTTGTCAAATTAGCTTTAACGTGCTGGGCATTAAAGTGTACCCTAGGGTCTTATGTTTATTGTTGCAGGTTTTTAACATGTAGTTATTAAATTGTATTGTGAAATTTCTGATTGTTAAGAAAATTTATGCAAATAGTGATCTTCACAATGAGTTGAAACCGGCCGGTCTCAACTGTTTAAACCGACTGTCTAGGTTTGACTGGGCCAGTCTAACCGGTTCATTTGTGCTATTTTTTCAAAATGGTGGTTATTTGTGCTATTTTTTCAAAGTGGGAACTAAAGAAGGTTGTTTTTCGAAATGATGGTTATTAATTTAGGCCAAAATTCGAATCACAATAAATGGGAACCAAATCATGAACGCTCATGACATTGACCAACAGTGGTTGTCATACATATAATCACATCTTGAGAGATGCAATTCTTGGATCACCTTGCAAGTAATCACTACGTAGTTATATTTAAGCATACAAACAATCGTAATTAACCCGTTAGATTTAGCTTAATAACACATAGGGATGACAACGGATGAATTATGAGACTTGAGGTTTTTTTATTCCAGTTTCATGTTTAGTTGTTCACACTGAGCATCAACGAGGGTATTAGATATGCCTCTCTATGGTCTTAGGTTAAAAATTACTCACGTAAAATGTGACTCAAATTATTAATACCTCAACTATGTTTATAACGGTTATATAATAGCTTTATTTTATTTTATTTAAGTTATAACGGTTAGCTGGGACGCTGAGTTCATCAGTAGTTTGGCCATTACTAGAGCTTCAAGAGCAGTGAAACTAATGAGATGTCTTTCTCGCCTACGTGACCCTCAATATGAGCTTCTTGCTTCGTTCATGTATGGGGGTAGCTAAGGTGTTGTTTGGACTCCGAACATGTCAGCCTATGTTTGTTAAAGAAGTTGTCTCTGTTTTTGACAAAGGGCTTCGAGCGGCGATTGAGGATATTGTGGTATGTGGGGGTCCGTTTTTTGGTGATTTTCAACGGAGACTGGCCTCTCTCCCTATCCATTTTGGTGGTTTAGGGTTATATTCAGCTGAGGATGTTTCGCCTAAGCTTTCGTAGTCTCGAGAACACAATCTTGGAAATTACAAGACCACATTTTGCGTGATTGTGGTGTTGATGGGTTAGATTCTGATTTTGGGCGTGCGATGGATTGTTTGCACAACTCTATTCCTGATCTTGATCTTGGCGGGTTCGCTAATAAGGACACCCACCACCTAAAGCCCAAAATGTTTTGGCGAGTGCCCTTTACAGTAAAACTGTCCAAAGTTTGGGAGAAAAGTTTGGCATGTCCTCTCGTTAGAGAGCGGTATTAAAATGTCTTCAGTCTCCTCATGCTCAAGACTTTTTGACTGTAACCCCCATCGAAGGGTTAGGCCAGCACATGTCAGCAGTGGAGTACCGAGCCATTCTTAAATGTTTAATGATCCCCATGTTCCTAGTTGATGAGCCATGCCCGGTCTGTCGTAAGGTGTCTTTAGATAATTTTGGTGAACACGCGGTTCATTGCAAAGAACTCCCGGGGTTTAAATACAGACATGATTTGGTCAGGGATGTCCTTTGTGATGTGTTAAAAGGGGCGGGAATCTCGGTAAGAAAAGAGGCTCCTGTGAATTTCTTTTCGGATCCGCGTGAAGGAAGGTGAAGAGGTAGGTCCCAGCAGAGCCCAGTTGGACCCGCAAGACTCACCTTAAACAGGAACGTCTGCGCAGAGACCAACTGGATCCGCAGGACCAACCATGCTCAGAGACGTGACGTCCTTACGCGCAGTACGCAAGCTGGTCCCGCAGGAAATGCCTCCCAATGGTGAAGGACTCCGCCTGTCCCCGCAGCCTCGGATACAAGCCATTAGGGAAGGCCACCCGCGCAGCATGGCTACACGCACAAGGCACTTAGCTCTCGATCAGTGTCACCTGAAGGAATGAGCCAAGCCGGGAGCAATCCCGCACAGAGGCGGGAGGGGGAATACTCCCGCCCAAATAAGCCAGTCCGTATACTGAAGGATCTTTTACTGTACCTGACGAGGTATGGGCGAAAGATCTGATCAGAGATACGACAGCTCACTGATACAGTATGGCGAGCAGCATGCTCCTGTACTGTATCACTATTAGCCGCTGCCTACTCACCAACTACTGCCATACCACGTGCGTAGCCGTCAGTTGGTGGAACAGGAATAGTATACAGCAGGCCTGGTCACTATCAGCCGCTACCTACCCACCAACTACCAGCAGGGCACGTGCGTAGGCTACTGTTGGTGGAACAGGAATACTGTTGCAGCCGGCCATACCTCTTTGGAAACCTACCTTCGGCTATAAATACCACAAATGGTATGACCATCTCATCTTATCATATCTTATCATAATATACCTGATATCTGCTCTAGCAATCTCTTAATATACTTTTATATTTAAAGAGCACTCTAGTCTGATTCTCACGCCGGAGGGTGGTCATAAGGAGGAACCCCCCCCTTCTCAGTGACGAGCTCACGGTGTCTGTTTTGCAGGTTATCAGAAGAACCATCTTCCAAGGGTCTAACCCCTCGTGGGAAACATCTCTCCAACCCCCAGGTTACCAGTAACCTGCCCGGGGTTCGGTTAGTGTTTCTTCATTGGCGCCATCCGTGCATAAAGCTAGAACTACAATTTTCTCCAGTTTTTTCAAAACTTTATACAAAAGATGGTTAGAGAAATTCCGGTAACCACAACCCCAGCTATTGGGGGGAATACCGGCAACACAGTTTTTACAAACACTACTCCGGCTACCGAAGCCGGAGCAAGTGAAGTAAATTTTACGAACACTACCCCACTTACTAAAGCAGGGGCAAGTGCAGTAAATGACCGCCTACTGGGATCCACCGATACCCAGTTTGAAAAACGAAGACTCCCCCGCCAGACTCTCGACGAAGTCAAGGCATGGGCGGAGGCACGACAAAAGGAATTCCAGGCTGAGTTGAACGAACGCTTGCGTTCCGTGCAACAGGCCGACGAATTCGAATACTGGGAGGATGACTCGGAGGAATCCGACTCCGACGCGAACCCTCGTCATAAGGCAAAAGGGAAGCGTAAAGAAACGAAAACCCAACCAAAAAGGCATTTTGGACAAGCCTTCAAACCAAAAAGCATAGATGGAAGTCCACGAGACTTCTCTAAAACGTTCAGACCAAACGTTACAAATGCAGGAACGTCCAAATTTGCAAGGGACATTGCTGAAGCAATTGCCCCGAAAAGTGCTAAACAAATGCCTAACATAGGCACATATGACGGCCTATCTGATCCAGACGATCATTTGAACAGGTTCATAGCGGGGGCAACCGTTAGCAATTGGACGGAACCCACGTGGTGTTACATGTTCCAAATGACGCTGGTGGGGGCTGCTAGGGCTTGGTTTGATCGTTTACCGGTTAACCACATTTACGACTGGGCAGACTTCCAGCAGAAGTTTAGCCAACACTTCAGCCAGCAGCGAAAGTATACCGAGGAGCAATGGACAATCCTCAAATGCACACGGGAAGAAGATGAATCTCTGCCAAACTTCATCACTCGCTTCAACTCAAAGAAGTTAAGTTTGGGCAATATCAGCGAGGATCTTGTTCGCGCAGCCTTCATCCAGGGTGCGCAAGACCCAGAGCTTATCCGCACCCTAACGGGTAAAGACGGAATGCCATCCACATGGGATGGCATCATGACAGCAGCCAAACGCTATGCGGAAACGGAGAAGCAACTGGGTAGAGACCTTCCGCAGAACACAAACCTTTACACCCAGAGGACGAGAGAGGACAACGTCCTCACCGCCCGATTGAACAAAAAACGGAAGCAAGGCATTTGGCAGTCAAGGGTAAACTTTGACACCTCATCCGGCTTACAACACCGATTGGGTGAAAGGGATAATGTAAAGCCGCACCGGAACCCCAGATGGACGCCACTTACCAAAAGCGTCACTGACATATTTGCTAATGAAGAGCTCCCATGGCCAAAGCCTCCAGAAATCCGACATCGTCACGATGCCGATCGGAGCAAGTACTGTGACTATCACAGAACAAAAGGCCACAACACTGAAGAATGCATAGACGTAAAAGACATGGTCGAAACATTCGTCAGAGATGGGACGCTCGCGCACCTCGTGGCGAAATAAAATCTAAGCAGGCAGGCAGGTGCGTGTGGAACCACGGCTGGGGTAAACACGAATAAAAAATCAGCTTCAATAGACTACATGCTGCGTAAAGAACGAGATCCCGAAACAGGTGCGTGTCGGCTCGATGGCGCTCCCATCCCAACAACATGGAAGGGAGCTCATTTACACAGTCTGCATGTAAATCAATTCCAATTTGTAAAGAAAAGGCCAAGAGCCACTTCTAATGGAAATGATTCTCTCTAGAACATCGAAGATGATGATTTTACATTTATACTTTTCTGGACACTATTATGCCGGTTTTCACCGCATAATTACGTAAAGTCATTGCATGGGAAGGCGGTCCTACCCGCACGAACCCAATAACGTAACAAACCTTCACGCAGGTCAGTTGAAGGGGAAAAAATTCAGCACCCAAAAATGAAAGTGCCGGTCTATCCGCATGAATCATTAAGGAAACTGAATAACCTGTCAACAACCGCGCGTCGAATGGTTAAAACTATCCAACACTGGACGACATTCATATTACGTGAAGTCGTTGCGTGGGAAGGCGGTCTTACCCGCACGAACCCAACAACGTGGCAAACCTTCACGCAGGTTAGTTGAAGGAGTTCATCCCATTAAATGAAAGTGCCGGTCTATCCCGCATGAATCATTCGAGGGAACTGCACCAACAACCGCGCGTCGAACGGTTCAAAACAAAATTCTTAAAAAGATGAGAAAAACCTACACGCAGGTCAGATAAGGGTAAAGTTCTGCCATCCTACTAAGTGCAAGTGACGGTTCTACCCGCACAATCACGAAAGAGGAAGCAAAACTTCACACCTATCATCAACCACGTTCAAAGGTTAACTTATCCTCAAAAGATGAGAAACCTACACGCAGGTCAGATAAGGGTAAAGTTCTGCCATCCTACTAAGTGCAAGTGACGGTTCTACCCGCACAATCACGAAAGAGGAAGCAAAACTTCACACCTATCATCAACCACGTTCAAAGGTTAACTTATCCTCAAAAGATGAGAAACCTACACGCAGGTCAGATAAGGGTAAAGTTCTGCCATCCTACTAAGTGCAAGTGACGGTTCTACCCGCACAATCACGAAAGAGGAAGCAAAACTTCACACCTATTATCAACCACGTTCAAAGGTTAACTTATCCTCAAAAGATGAGAAACCTACACGCAGGTCAGATAAGGGTAAAGTTCTGCCATCCTTCTAAGTGCAAGTGACGGTTCTACCCGCACAATTACGAAGGAGGAAGCGAAACTTTAACCCACTATCAACCACGTTCAAAGGTTCTTATTCTGAACACTTGGAAAATTGCTAATTTAAACTAAGTATGCAAGTCATAAAGTTTATAAAGCAAGGAACCCAAAGAAGGAAATAACAGTCTTATACGCAAAAAGATTAATATTTCAATGATGTATTACAACAGTGGCCGGGTAACTACCCGCCTAAAAGAAATCTATACAAAGCTGTCTATCCTAACGGTGGGAAGAGATCTTCAGGATCAGGCTTCAGGGCCACCTCCGCTTGGACCAGCACCGTCTGAGCGTGGCTGCCCAAGGAAAGCCTTAAGGATGTTTAGCCCATCATCAGCAGCAGCAGCTTCATTCACCTTCTCCACCACTGGATGCGGGAAGGCAGCATACTGGTTCACAGCTTGGTCATAAGCAACTTCAGTATTAACATTGAATAAAGGGAAGTTGGAGGGCGGAAAGCCTCTCTCAGCAAACCCTAGACCAAGCAGGAAACCAGTCTTCTCCCCATCCTCATGAGAAGCGTTGAGGGCTGCGCTCATTGCATCGTCGTAAGAGGTCTCTGAAAGGACCCGACGCACAACCTACAAAAGAAAATTACAAGTTAGAACATTTTCTAATTACAAGTAGAAAAGAGAAAAAAAAAGAGGATACCTGAGGCAACGCTTCTCGAAGTAGCCATTGGAGGGTAGCTTGCACTTCGTCACGGGCGCGTTCGGCTTCGCTTTGGTTCAGATTGGCAAGTAATACTTCCTTTGCGGCAGCCTCTTCGACGCCCTTAAGCTTCCGCTCGGTTTGGTCAAGCACCCCCCTCTGGTCAAGAATCTCTTGCAGCTTCTTGGCGTCTTCCATTGCCAAGGCATCATGAGCATGCTGAAGAGCCTTTAATTTGCATTTAAGCTGCTCATTCTCTTCGCGAAGTGGCTCAGCAACAGCTTCAGCCTTGGCAGCCCTCTCAGTTGAGTTTCGCGCAGTCTCCTTGGCCAGCCGAAGCTGTTCATTCACAGCTTGGGCAGCCTTGGAGCGGGCCTCGAGTCGCGCCTGGACTTCAACCTCGAGGGCCTTGAATGCCTTCTCCTTCTCGGCTGCGGCAGCGGCCAACTGCCGGTTCTCCTCCCGAAGAGCCCGCGCTTCAGATATATCTTTGGCGCGAGCTGCTTTTAACTTGTCGTTTTCACGACAAAGCAGCTCGACGCGGGGCTGCGTCCGGGCCTGGAGAACCCGAAGCTCATTGGTTAGCCTACCCTCTTGGTAGCTAGCCATGGCTTCCCCCAACGCACCAGGAGGAGCAGCGTGGCGAGCCCAGTCCACGCACTCCACAGGGGTGCGAAGGGTTGTTCCTCGGCGTATGTTCCATCTTGGAACATACACTTCATTGGAATCCGACACTGCAAAAAAAAAAAAAAAAAAAAAAAAAAAAACAAAGGCAGTTAGGAAAAGATGATAAAAATATATAAGGGAAAAAAAGAACCCTACGTACCTGTAGGGTCAATAACAGGCCGATAGCCGCCAAACCCATCACCTGAACCTAAAGGAAATCCATCCAACAGGTCAGGCAGACGGGAAGGTGGCATAGATCGGCGGAAAGCCCGGCGTGTACCTGATGGTCCGGCCGTCGGTGCCGGTGGCGCAGGTATAGTGGCAGCCGCTGTGGTAGCCGTTGTTGGCACCGCCTCCTCAGCAACAGTAACCGCCGGCTCCGTGAAAGATGCTGTAAAAATTGCACTCACGGCCGGCGGAGACACCTTCTCAGCTGGAACAGCCTCAGGAAGGCTGGAACCAGCGGAAGCAGACGCCTGGGTCGACTCCTCGGGAAGGCTGACCAAGCCTACCGTCATTGGCGGGGGAACACTTGCTCCAACTCCACCCTGGAATGCGTCAACATCCACACCTGCACAAGCAAAAGTGTTAGAAAAATTTATTTGAAACAACAAATCTAGACAAGAATTATGGGGGTACTCACGGGGTTTCTTGAGCTTGAACGCACGGACGAGCGGGGGCGAACCCGATGGAGCCGGCCTCTTGACACCGGTAACCGTCGTCGTCGCTGCCTCCCCGGAGGTAACACCTGCAGCCTCCGGAGCGGTGGTCTCCTCACCACCGGGCTTCCCCGCCACCTCTGCATTATCTGACTCCGAGTCAGATAGGACTACCCGGGTCGGCCGTAGAGGCCACCTTCTCCTTGCCCTTCCCGACGGCAGCCTTTTTCTTCCGCACCAATGGAGGACCTTCTGCGGATTCCTCAGAAGAAGAAATGTCATGAACTCCAGCAGCAGGCACAGCATTGAGAGGTTCAGGGTAGAAGATAGGCTTACCTGGCCGTCGGTGGCTCAGGATCTCTTGGCCTGGCGGGTAAACCTCCACGAACCGACCCGCGGTCTGCTCTAAGATGGGCAACTCGTTCTCGTCCAGAGCACGAGTACCCATCCGCGCAGGACCATCTTCCTCCCGCGGATTCAGGAGCGACTGAAGATCGTTCCCCTCTGAAATCAAGAAAGTTAGTAAAAATCGAAGTCAGCAAAATGAAACAAGACGTACCATAAGGGACAGAGTTCGAACCATATTCAAGGACGATCGGAACCTTATCCGCATTCGCCGCCTTCCACACCCGGCTCATCCCCAGCATCACCATCGCCGACTCCGGAAAACGGAAAACCGGGGACTGTACCCGGGAAATCTTCGAGAACCATTCCGCCTCCTCGTAGTTGAGGGCGGGAAGGTTCGGAAGCGCCTGGCCATTCTTGAACTTCATGGCAATGGGGATGGCGCGAGCGGATATGAAGAAGAACTCTCTTCTCCAGGAGCGAAGACTCCGCTCGGTGGTACAAATCTTTAAACCCTTGATACGGGTTGTAAGAGTGTACCACCCTTGGATGCACCTCCATGTATAGAAGGTCATCAGGCGATCAACGAGGGGCTCAAGGCCCAGTATCCGGCACACCCACTCAAAGTGCCGGACCTTGGCAATGGCCATGGGGTGCACCTCTGTCAGGTGCACACCGTGCCTCTCTAGGACACGGTACACAAACTTTGTCAACGGAAACCTAAGGTTCCCGTAGACAAAGAATGCAGCATAAACCCCGATCTTGCCACTAGGGGCATCGTACACAGTATGGTGGGGTTCAGGAAACTCAGGCTCGAGAGACTCGAGCATGAACTTCCTGATGATATACTGGTACAGATCGACAGGAAGAGAGCACTGGCATTCGCCAGCAGTCTTCTGGTCATCAGCATCATGAGAAGACATGGTGGAAGAAAGACGAGAAGAGATTTCAGGGTAATGCTTTACTAAACAGAAAAATTCGCCGGAAATTACTTGAGAAGAAGAGATGAAAGTGGAAAGTGTGAATTGCAAATAACCCTCTCCCCCTTTATATAGTAATCGCAATTAATGCGGTGAATTTAATGCGGAGGAGAGAGAAATCAAATGTGCAATGAAACTATGACACGTGGCAAAAAGCAAGCTGGCAACAGCTATTGAAAGGACGTGTGCCAGTAATTTCGCGGCCCCACCGCGCCCCGAAAAATCGCTCCCACGCGCCTGAAAAAGCGACTGGAATGACCATGTTCTGTCACGTCACCATAACTTCCTGCACGTCCTGACACAGTCAGAAGAAACCGTCGCACGACGTTTCAGAGGTTTATCTTTTCACCAACTCTTCGAATTTCAAAATTCAAAATTCGAGTATTAAAAAGTAAGCGGGAAAATACCCCTTTACCCCTTGGCAAGCAAGTAACCGTAAGACGGACGCGGGTACAGTGTAAAGGCAAAACCCTTCACATACCTAGCACCCGCAGGGAATTGAAGCCAAGAAAACCTTGGCGAACAAGTAACCGTAAGACGGATGCGGGTACAGTGTAAAGGCAAAACCCTTCACATACCTAGCACCCGCAGGGAATTGAAGCCAAGTACCTCGGCAAACAAGTAACCGTAAGACAGATGCGGGTACAGTGTTAAGGCAAAACCCTTCACATACCTAGCACCCGCAGGGAATTGACGCCAGGAATACCTTGACAGTAAAGTAACCGTAAGACGAGCGCAGGTACAGTGTTAAGGCAAAACCCTTCACATACCTAGCGCTCCGCTGGGAATTGAAACCAAGAAGGATCTTCTGGGCAATGCTTGCGGAAACGGAAATGGCATCCCCGCATAGCGGGAACATCGAGAACTACGTTGTTTGAAGCTCCAGGGTGGAATTGGTGGTCTTAACATAATTGATCACTATGTTCAAAACTACCAAAACCTCATGGAAAATACATACAACTGGGACTCAATGCTCCTGACTTGCGAGGAGGTTACAGACCTACCCGCATCATACCCAAAGACCAAGCAGGAAACTCGGGCATTTCTGCAAGTGACAAGGACTTCCGCGGAAAGAATCCCCATGGAAAACCTTACAAAACCCTTTTCAAAAACCCTTTGCTCAAGTCCAAAAGTTCACCTTACTTCATTAAACACTCATGAGAAGAACATTGGACTGGGGGGACTTGAAGAGGTAGGTCCCAGCAGAGCCCAGTTGGACCCGCAAGACTCACCTTAAACAGGAACGTCTGCGCAGAGACCAACTGGATCCGCAGGACCAACCATGCTCAGAGACGTGACGTCCTTACGCGCAGTACGCAAGCTGGTCCCGCAGGAAATGCCTCCCAATGGTGAAGGACTCCGCCTGTCCCCGCAGCCTCGGATACAAGCCATTAGGGAAGGCCACCCGCGCAGCATGGCTACACGCACAAGGCACTTAGCTCTCGATCAGTGTCACCTGAAGGAATGAGCCAAGCCGGGAGCAATCCCGCACAGAGGCGGGAGGGGGAATACTCCCGCCCAAATAAGCCAGTCCGTATACTGAAGGATCTTTTACTGTACCTGACGAGGTATGGGCGAAAGATCTGATCAGAGATACGACAGCTCACTGATACAGTATGGCGAGCAGCATGCTCCTGTACTGTATCACTATTAGCCGCTGCCTACTCACCAACTACTGCCATACCACGTGCGTAGCCGTCAGTTGGTGGAACAGGAATAGTATACAGCAGGCCTGGTCACTATCAGCCGCTACCTACCCACCAACTACCAGCAGGGCACGTGCGTAGGCTACTGTTGGTGGAACAGGAATACTGTTGCAGCCGGCCATACCTCTTTGGAAACCTACCTTCGGCTATAAATACCACAAATGGTATGACCATCTCATCTTATCATATCTTATCATAATATACCTGATATCTGCTCTAGCAATCTCTTAATATACTTTTATATTTAAAGAGCACTCTAGTCTGATTCTCACGCCGGAGGGTGGTCATAAGGAGGAACCCCCCCCTTCTCAGTGACGAGCTCACGGTGTCTGTTTTGCAGGTTATCAGAAGAACCATCTTCCAAGGGTCTAACCCCTCGTGGGAAACATCTCTCCAACCCCCAGGTTACCAGTAACCTGCCCGGGGTTCGGTTAGTGTTTCTTCAGAAGGTCTACTCTCCGACCAGCGGACATTCTTGTGTTTGGATGAGGGGGGGGCATGCTTGTGTGGACCTTACTGGGTTGTCCCCTCTTGTCGGGCTTAGGGACACCGGGTTTGTTGCTAGGCAAGCGGTGCTAAAGGCAGAAACAGGAAAAATTACTAAGCACGAGAAGGCATGTGTTGAGAATCAACATGCATTTATCCCTTTTGCTTTTGATACATTTGGGTCTCTCCCCCCCGATGCTGCTACGTTTCTAAAAAGAGTTCAGCGGGTCGTGCACAGTAACTCAACGACGCCGAAGAACGATAACTTTGTTTTTAGTAGGATCGGTTTTGCCATTCAAAAGGGGGTGGCGGCGCAGCTTGTTGCCCGCTTACATGCCTCTATGTTGTAATTGGATTTTTTTTAAAGTTAATTAACGAAAATATTCGACATACTATCAATGTGGGTAAAAGGAGATGGGTAATTTGATAGGTATCATCTAACAACATACTATTTTATAAAACTAATCTTATATAGAGTTTCATACCAAAATATTCGTTTCAAATATTTCAAGTTTCAACTTTCTTTTCATCGGGTTCGATTTCTATTCCATCCTTAGGAATACCATGTTCACTTAATTACTAAAAATATATATTGTTTAAGCTTGTGTTATGTTATGGAGTATGGAACTTGCTTAAAACGTAGGTATTATAACAATCTGTAACATTTTTCATAGTTGAAAATAGGACATTTCAAGAAAAATATGGGTCGTATAGCCCCTATACAAGCCGTATAGGCTTCAAACACCTGGCACTCTCCATCACAAAACGACAAAATTTTCCACCTATATGGCTCGTATAGCCCCTACACAAGCCGTATAGGCGCATATGATGTCCAAATAACCTATATGGTGTGAGAATAACTTATATCTTAATTAAATAAGAAAACATTATTCTAAACTTTTTAAATATGTATTCAAAAATTTCCAAGCATTTTTTTTAATAAACACGACTACAAATAATCATATGATAATATCTAAAGGTCATAGCTATACAAACACACTATCTAGACACCACTGATGTGTTATAGAAGTCGTATGATAAGGTAAGGTGGTTATACGGTCGTATAAAAGATGAAAATAGTAAGGGGGGGGGGGGGTATAATTCATATGAATTATGATATTTTAAATATAAATAAACTAGTAATGTAACTACTGACTAAATCATTTTTGCTTGATCAGACAAACCGTGTAACATGAAAGCCTTTGGCATGTATACTTGATTTAACCTTATAAAACCCGTATGATGTGATAAAGACATCGACGCATGTTTTTAAGGTGATGTTTATGTAGCATTACTATATCCGACTTATGAAATGAATATAAAAAGCTGACTTTTTTCATAGCAAACTATTCTCACGTTTTTCTTTTTTGTTTTTAGGTAAAGTGACATTTTAGTCATTGAGGTTTGGTTATTTTTACAAGTTTCATCCAAAAACTTTATTATTATTATTTGCATATGGACCATTGAGGTTTCATGATTCTCGTCAATATCGTCCAAATCACTAACTCCGTTTGTTTCTATTGTTAAGTCATGAGCATTTTCGTCTTTTTAACTATTTTTTTTTTAAATTTTATTATTTCAATTACCTATTTGTTGATTATATTATATTATCTATACTATATATAATACATGAGACATGAGCAAATTAAGACACTCATTTTTAAGTAATTTACAATTTTTAATAGCTAACGTACATCTTATATAACATGTAAGATATGGACAAACTTGTCCATTAAAAAAATATGTCTTGAAATGGTTACAACATAACCCCTTCAACTTTACACAACTTTGTAAATTTAATAAATAGTTACTATTTTGGACCCTTATCTTTAGCCATACATTCCTTAAAATTTTAATTGTAAATAACTTCCCACCAACGATTTTCTAACGAATAACTTTTTTATACGTTAATATTTTTTATAAAAAATTGCACCATAAAAATGAGCATTTTATTGTCTTTAATTTGGGTATGGTTTTGCTATAATTTTTTAAATAAAAAAACAACATATTACATATATGTATTAACAATTTGGTTTTAAACGGTTTCTAAGTTATACCGTGAGCCAAACCGTCAGTTCAATTTTTTTTGTTATTGAGAACCGAAACTAAACCGTTAAAACTTTAAACTGAATCGTAACTAATGGTTTAATTTCACCCATTGAGCTTCAATAATAAGTTTACTGTCTGGTCCGGTTTTATATGACCCAATTTTTTGTATAAACCATAAACCAAAACCGTTTGCTATGGTTTGAGCATTTGAAAACCGACTGACCAAAAGTGATGATTGGTTCAAACGCTTTCAAGGTTTCAAACGAACCTTGAACATCCACAATTGTTACATGATTACTATGACTTTTGTTTCTCGCCGCATCGCGCGGGCACCCTTCTAGTATTATATTATTTACTAGTTTGAGGCTCGTGTATTACACGGGTAATTGTTGAAAATTTTAAACTTTGACCATTAAGTGAAATACAGTCAACAAATTGATCATATATTGTTAATATAGTTAAAATTAAATTAAAATTATAAAAAATACATAACTAAGATTACACAAATATGTTACAAATAGGTAAAAACTTTCTTTACATTTGTGATTGTATTAGCATGTATACATTGTTTATCAAAAATCAAAATTTTTAGTTCATGTCTGCTTGTAACTCTTAATAAAGTAACATATAAGCCTGCTTATAACTCTTAATATAGCTATATATAGTTGTCCGTAGTAACAAAAAAGGTTCTCCAAGTACATACCAACTTTAGATAAATGATAATATATCCATGATACTAATAAAAAAAAATATTCATACACATAAAATATCATAGCTTTTAATCAATTAATATGATGTCATTTAAGAACATCTCCTCATGTTTATCCAAAAAAAAAAAACATGATTATCTCAAAAACCATATACCTGAACTTTGATAATATAATTATCCTTAAAATCTTTACAAATTGAAATTGATTGATCATGATAAATTTGTTGTCATTAATATTCTGTGTATGACAAATTTTTAATTGACTTTATATTTTACAATTAAAAATTGTATAATCAAACAACATAAAAACCGAAAATTTAAATATAACAAAATGATTTGTTTATTTCATATGAATGTAATTGCCAGGAAAATGAAAAATACATACTAACATTAGTATCATGTTCAAATAATAGTGATTATTCTGAGTTAAAAGAATATTAGAGATTTAAAGTTGCATAAAATGAATGTAGTGATTCTATTTATAATCGTTGAAAGTATGCATGGCTGCCACTTTTACACGTAACATGAAACCCAACCCAAGAAAACCCGTACATGAACCGAAACTAACCTGACTCGAGAAACTCAAACCCAAGAAAATACTAACCCGAACCTGAACCGAAGTAATTTGGGTTGGTTCTTGGGTCCGAATTCTAGGTTTCGGGTCAACCCGAAAACTTTTAGTTTTAAAATCATATGTATTTTTAGGTATTAAAGGCTA